>NC_087206.1:55084128-55119128 GCF_015104395.2 Macrobrachium nipponense
AGGCCATTGTCTACATTTCGGCTTATGATGAAGTCATTCAGAAAATACACAGGACCTTGATTCAACTTGCGACTGACATCGTTAAAGGAATTTTAGTGGCTGTATCGTGCCTGCAGTCTACATATTGCCCATGGACAATTTTCCTCTCCGCTACGATTCTTTGCCTGTGACAAAGGCCAGTTTCAGGGTTTCTTTAACATGAAACAAATGGGAGGGGCATCTAGGAAAGCTGCTGTTTCTTCTTTTAAAACGGTTGTAGTTTTAATTAGGAAGCTAAACAGAACAACTCTCATGAGTGGGCACTTAATGAAACAACCATAAAACCATGAATCTTTCAAACAAGTCATATGAGGAGCAGTATGCCTAACTTGAATAAACACAACTTTCTTTGCCATTTACAGTAACCTACGAAAGATTTCTCCCAAATGCGGTGGTTATAATCATCATTTAAAGTAATTCGAGAAAAGATGCCAATATTACCGTGAATAAGCTCCAATTACTATTTTACTCGGAAGAAACAATGCGCTAAACAAACTGCTACTGCGCATGCCCAACACCAAGGCATTCTCTTTGGGAAGCAACGGAAATTCCTTTCGGTAGACGGTAGTGAGTCATTGCGTCCAGGAAAACAGCATATCTCATCGACCCCCTCAAGTGCTATTCAGACATGTTTTGAAAACGGCAAACATTTACTAACAAATGAGCTCCCCTTAGATATCCTCGCTTTCTGGGATGCCTGCATTAGGCATGGGCAGACGATGGCCGGTAATAAAGTCACAGGAAAAAAAAAATCAATTTTGGCTAGCAAAAAGTCACATTAATTTACAGTCATTTGTTTATGTTTTTACGGTAATCCCCAACGGACTTGCACTAAACATGCCGCAAAGGTGGATACATACCAGGTTAAATAAAGCCTTTGGGAGTCACTGTCTAGAATAGATTAGTGTAACCTTTTTTTCTGTGCCTTCTATTCGGTGACTTTTTTACGTGTGACTTATTTTACCTGGATTCGAGCAAGCAGAGGTAGGGGCAGCTAAGATAGAAGTCGTTGCTCACGATACTTTTTGTGGAAAGCTCCTGAAGTCCTACGTATCGCATCGGCGTCACATGTGCACTTACTGCATTAACGCCAAAATATATCAATACTTGAACACGTAAATTTATATACATGCGTTAATATGAATCATCTGAATACCTAGTCTGATCCACCAAACGTTTTCACCACGCACACAAACTCGCGCTCATCTCACACACACACATATGTATGTATGTGTGTATATATATATATATATATATATATATATATATATATATATATATATATATATATATATATATATATGGTGTGCGCAAGATGCAAATTACAGTATGTCCTACCCTCATCATAATCTTCACTTACCACATCCAGGATTCTCATTAACTCTACTATTCTGCAAATGACATAGGAACGCACACACACGCACACAATCACCTACACATGCACTCTTTCTCATCTCAGGCTCCATGAAGAGTTTTTAAAACGGATACAAAACACTTCACGCGGTGAGTCACCCTGGAACCACTCCCTGCCCTGACGAAGTAAATATAGAAGATCAAAAAGCTGTGAAAGGTCATGAAAAATATCTTTATACTGATTAAAATGGTCAAATGACCTATCTCTATGGTAAAACGGATTAATGTCCAAAAACATGTTTTATAGTAGCCATCCAGTACTGCTTAGCGAAAACATTTATTGGTACTGTTGTTCATCACCTGAATGAAGAACGTATGACGTTTACTTTTCCTCTACATAAAGACGTAATGCTAAATGTTTCACGAATAAAGAAAAGTTAAAAAAGTTTCTGAATATTTGCTAGTAAACAGTCACATTTGCACCAGTTCAAATTAAAAGAAAGTTCAAGTTGTCTATGTAAACAAAAATATGTTCTGTTCCGTTTTGCTCCAACATAAAAAGGAAAGAAAATAAAAAAGAAACACTGTACTTACTGAGCTACGAAACGAGGAATACTATTTAAGAGAACACTCGAGAACACAAAGGCAACGTACACACTCCGGTGTTCCAACCGCTTCACTGATTATAAAACGTATTTTTGGGCAACTTACGTCATGGTTCGTGGCAGCGGATGGATCTGAGCTTTCTGTTTATTAGATTTTTTGTAGCCTTTCATTCGGCGCCCATATATATATATATATATAAACTTCTAATCGAGTGTGGCCAGCATATGACATTTATGTTAACTTATTTTAGTAAAAATAAGGAGAAATGAACCAAGTTAGCACAGAATTCCTCGCATCAGCTGACATCATCTCGGTGTCTTTCCAGTGATGTAATTCTCCACTTCCTTAGCGTGCCCAGTATTTGCTTTCATTTCATATCATAGTTTAGTTTGTGTGACACGATAGTGGTGGTAACATACACTCTATCGGATATTTACAATCCCCATAAAGAATTATACATAAAAAATGAGGGAGAGGCAACATTAACAAATGTATCAATAATAATATTCTTATATGGCAACTATATCCAAATTTGCGAAGCAAATAACACTAATTCTCTCTAAAACTGCCTTATGACCACACAACCTCGTATGATTTATCCAGATGATTTTGGTTACTATGTAAAACTACAGCAATATCTGATATGTATACCGTAACATACCCATTAAATGATTCTCAAAAGTGCGATTTTGCAACTTTTCTTCGTCACTCGCCGAGTGGGTAGTGTTCGTTCGCATGATATCTAGGGTTTACGAAATTCTGCTGTAATATAATTCACTGGCTGCATAAGATAACGCAAAAAAATATATATAATTGATTAAAGGTAATGGCAGCATACTAAGTCTAGTGCCACTAGTAACTCGAACATATTTATAATACTAAAATAAACATACGTGGCAACTCTTAAGCGCCTAGCCATTGAAGACAACAACACACATTGATCATTTCAGATGAATGGCATTTTGTACAGTGGGTTAAATATATGCTTCACGTCAAGACCAACTTCTCACCTCTGTCTAGCATTTACAACAACAAAAATGAATGGAAAGCTACAAGATTCGCACCCCTGGCAACAGCTCTCTCTCTCTCTCTCTCTCTCTCTCAAACGAAGCATGGGAGTACTTATTCCCAAAGAACACACCTAAAATCTGTACGCAATAAAGAACTTAAATAAAAATCAAACTGGAAACATGAACAATCGAACAACAGGACAAAATCGATTTCTGGTCTGGCCCCAGACCAAGCAATAAGTCTGAAATCCCTGTCATGTGACCATGATATCGCCTGAAGGGCGAATCATTTTTAGCGTCTCGCGTCTAGCTAGAGGATAAAAGTGCGTTTATTACTTCAAATTGTAGGAATATTTCTCAGTGGTTGGCTAAATTACTCTCAAATACAGAAGAATCGCGTTGCATTAATCAGGAATAGTGATACCGGAAAGTCTGAACAGACAATTGCATACAACACACACCGCGCGCACATTCGGAAAGTCCGTGCCGTGGACGGTGGTTCGAACTTGGTAAGTGGCCCACCAGTCAGTCGCCTTAGTTCTGAATGGGTGGGTTGGTACCAACGCCAGCTGAATTCAAGAAGGGGACATGAGGCCAACATCTCAAGTCTTACTGAGAACAGGGAAGCTTTACCCTTCTGGCGCCACTAGCCCTAAAGAGGGAAGAAGTGAATCGTGAAATCCACACACATATACTATATATAAAATGTCTTGTTTTCATAGAAAAATAACACATATTTAACCCGTAAAGGATTGCATTATTTAGCTGCAAGTTTTTCGTTGGCAACCAAATCAAGCACTGACATGTAAACGAGGCTTGACCGGGCTTCTGTATACCGTCTATAAATAAATCCATCGAGAGAGAGAGAGAGAGAGAGAGAGACTTCAGGCACCATTTATCGGGGGCCAACTCGCTGCGTAAATAGTATTTCTTTTTGAGGCCAAAGGACCCGCCGGCAAGTAACATCACACATACATACAGGAATTGAAATAACAAGCTAAGCTACACGGGAATGCACATTCGTACAAATTTCAAACATTGATTAATATAAAAGCTGACATGAAGCAGATATACATACATGAACGGTCAATAAAACAGGTTACCGGGCGCACTGTATGCATCAACCATCTTGTATTGCCTGTTTGTGCAGCTTATACAAGGGTATATAAAGTTGGAAGAATGTTATGTACGCGAAGAAGAGTACAAAGTAGAAATTCAGTAATTATGACTGCACACATGCGAACAAGCATATATTTTTCTGAATAAAAATAAACACGATCTTCAGCGCATTTGAGGCACCAATGAATAATGTGAGTAGTCGGTAGCGTCCTTATCATTGCTTCTCATCATATCTTAAGAGCAGAGTCTAATGACTGGCTAATTTTATAAATCTATCTCTCTCTCTCTCTCTCTTATAAAAACTTTCAAGCACTAAAACCATACAGTGAGAGCCATCTCCTGATCCCATCTCCTAAAAATCTTTGGGGAAAAAATATGGCAAACCACATTAAACCAACTGACCAATGATAATGCCCATGCCAACCAATAGGGCTTTTCTGAGGGATATCGTGTAATCCAGCTATCAGGTAAATGCAGTCTGTCATCAGACTCCCGGAATAGGACAGCCAAACTGCCACACTTACGTAAACTTCGCCAGATCTGTAGGTTGTACCACTTATCTTGCTTTCAAATCGAGCGCTCCAAGGGTAAATTGAAGCACATATACTCAGGGAATAGTTCAAGAAATATCTATCATTATCTTGACTCGATGCAAATGCCATCACGATAAACAATAGGTTCAAGATCTCATAGTCATCACGTCCGACTAATTAACATCGAATGTATCATATCAAGCTCACAATCGCCATCGATACTAAGGATTTTTTCAAAGATTGCACTACGCTCATGCTCTGGCTGACTTGGATTAAACCAACCATAGACTATAGCTCCAAGTAACAGTGGCAAAACAGACAGTCTTGCGCAGTTCACAATGAGAGTCGATCATTAAATTGCGGGCGTTGAAACTGAGCATTCAGTTTATACAAAAAAAAAAAAAAAAAATCTATGCATCTACAAAATGAAGACGTCATTTGTTGAATTCAAGTCTACCATCACACTCACTGAATACGAGCAACCCAACCACGAATGGTCGCGCCAGGACCTGGATCGCGCGTACCAAGGTGCGTACGATCATTGGCGCTTGCGGCCTTTGCCCATAAGAATTGTCTCCTTTACTGCATCTCGATACTGTAAATTAACCAGCGCATATATTTAAGAGTAAGTTAGACAAGTTCCTCGATATCTTCACAATTGAGACAAAACGCCATGACACCTCTTCTCACCGCTCCTAATAATACTTGGCGCAGTTCTTACTACATCTGGCACCTTGTATTCAGTGCCGGTCAAATCCAACACCATTGCTATCAGTAATTCCATTTAGCAGAATCTAAGTCTACAAAGGGAACGGTATCGCCGTGATAATCAAACCCTACCCGCCACGGTGATCAGGTGATCACACTTCCATAACAACTCGTATTAAAACTGAATATTACAGGTAACCCTTGACTAAGTTGTATTGAGATTGCCAAATGTTTTTAGAAAAAAACCATGAACAGAGAGAGTCGTGGGGACGATTTCCAAATGGAATAATGAAGCCTTCTAGACAGATCATCTCCCCTCCACCCCCCCCCCCCCCTCTCTTTCTCTCACTTGGACACATCGCATTTGAAGGGCATCAATAACAAAATAACACCTGCACCTTCTAGAATTGCTGTAGTAATTTTCATTACACCAGTGTTATCAGTATGCTTTGTTCGCATTGCTTGAGAGCGCGAGAACAAAAGGACGAAAGATACGGAGAAATCGCTCACCTGATCCGCAGAATGACAGTTATAAAAGACGCGCCATGACTGCAAGTCCCCAACCTCCCATGAACGTTACGTACTGTTTCGCAGACCAACTCTAAGAACATACCTATAGACCGTGGATCAACTACCACTCCCAGAAGTTTAAAGGCACCACTCGTGTGCTCTTCATACAAGATATATATAATATATATATATATATATATATATATATATATATATATATATATATATATACATACACACACACATTACTATATATTATATATATATATATATATATATATATATATATATATATGTGTGTGTGTGTGTGTGTGTGTGTGTGTGTGTGTGTGTGTGTGTGTGTGTGTTCCAGCCAAGTTTGATGCCGGCAAATAGATTACTTTTTTCTTTGTCATATACCGCGGTTTGAGTTCTATTTCATCCTGCCTTATAAGTAACAGCTGTCTTATAGATTTAATGGTCAATATTATCATTAAAAGCATAATCAAAATCCGTATCCATAAAACACAATGGAGATTCATGTATTTATTATTGTGTGTTTAATAGCGATACTCTACGGGTAGTATTGTAGTGAGGCTTCTCTGCTCTTAATGTCGTTCCAACTTTTGTTCCTTCACCTTGCTTCGATTGTGTTTAACATTATAGTGCTGTCTTCGGAAACGATGAAGTCACTCAAAACAAAAGCGTAATAAAAATATGAACAATAACAATATTACTCGACAACGTGTGAGTTGTGATAACATGCAGATTCACTGCCACTTTCAACGGCAATCAAGTAACCTACGAACAACAACTACTACTACTACTAGACATCATCATCATAACTACCACTTTTAAAACAAAGCTGAAAGATATGATTGAACTTACACTAGCAGATGAAGACTAGATCCACTGTCAATAAACCTCACTGTTATGATGACTTCTGTTAAAAAAACCTGCACTTGAACTCAAGCTGAGCGCACTGGAGGGACACAAGCCACTGGACTAAATCAGCGACAGGAAGAAGAAAACACTGGCTCGACGTCGACGGGTCTACTCAAGGCCTGGTCTCGGTCTACCACTACCACGAGCATGTGGTGACGTCACCGTTAGCCGTCAATTTATTTTTCTATTACTATCTCTAAACTTCATCACGAAACGTTGGCGAGGCGTGAAATACAGGGTTAATGGAATGACGGCGATGAATTAAGTAGATGGCTAAAGATAAAATGGATACCAAAAGAAACCTGAAAGTTGCCAAACGCGGTGGAGTCTCCCATCAGACGTCATTGATATAAAGAATAATGACGCAAGAGCCTCCTTACGTCACGCCGCGGGATGAGGTACAGATATGAGATCATTAATAATAATAAGATGCAAAACGTTTTTTTCTTAATTTGTCTCTTTGTAGAATCATGTGAAATTCGAAGACAGAATTGCAAAGCGACTTTCCAATATCTGCCTCGTGTTCATTATTTATTGAAGTGCTGACCGGACACTCCGTGATGCAAGATAATAATAGCTTCTTGTCATACGACCAGGCAATCCCGAATCGGGTGCAGAATGTAGAGAGGGGGAGAGAGAGTAGATTGCCCCGCAGACTTGCGATAAGGGGAAGCGAAGACATCTCAACAAAATGTAAACGTTGATTCAAAATCTTTCTAACGAAGGATAACGACGTGAAATGACAAATGGGTCTAAATCACAACTACTATTGTTGGGTCAGAAGTGGTTTGAACTGCTGCCAAGGAAGGGACCTGGAGATCTTGCCCAAGCATGCGTAACGTCACCTCAGGTTGATGGCTCTGGTTTGCTGGAGGGTACGAGTTGCAAACATACCATAAGCAATAACGCTCGATGGAACTCGCGTGAATAAACGACGGTGTTACCATCACACTACGAGTCGTGGAGTGGATGACTGTCGCCACGGAGACGAGAAAGTGTTTCAGCGAAAGTGCCTCTGACAGGTGACCTTGAAAACCGAAAAGGCAATAATGTCTTATGCTGCTGAATGATACTCTGTCTTAAATATTGCTCAGCGCTCCACAGCTCCTTAACATTTTATTATGAAATGATAATGACAAGACAGAGGCGTCTGACATCTCCCCATAAACGAGGAACTAGCGTCACCTGACGCTTCAAAGAAAGATTTTACTTGGACTTTGACGACGAGTTAAGCACAGGTGATCGATCGGACATATTGTATCTCTTCACATGACTTTTTAAGTTTGACAACTTGCTTATATGATTTCCTTTGATATTTCAACTCTTGAACTCTCCACCTCATCACTTGTTCTACGAAATGCGTGTAACTTAAAAGACCATTAGTCACATTAAACCGCGCCTTTATGCGTCCAATGCGTTATTGAAGTGGGATGAGTCAGAAAACATACAGAAGCCGTCTCATTTCACGATATTCTCATTCTGTTAACAAAACAGCAACATGGCCCTCTTAAATTATGACCATTTCACATCTTGCATTAGTACTACATATATGAATCTGCTGATTCCGCTGCTGCGCCTACATCGTTGTCAACCAGAAAGTGTCAGTTCCATAAGTTTTATTGAGTGCCATTCACTGTCAGGGTCATCGTTTTCACCAGTTTTATAATAGCCAGTTTAGACATGTTGTAAGTCCATCTGTTTTTCAGTGTTATCATTTCCCACATGGCATGGTAATGCGAATTTCTTTCCACAGCCGCGAGTCCCTGGAATTATCTTTCTGCTTCCGAGTCTAATAATGTAGCTTCGAAGACGAGTGCGTCGCGTCCCTTGGGTTATTATACACAGTCCTTGGTACTATTATGCACGCTGGGCTTAGCAGAGGACATTGCGCTTGCTGCACACCGCTGTCTCTGCATTGAAGAGCTCACTAAATAAATGCACATTATTGAAAAACAATTTGAAGGTGAAAATGGTAGATGTTTAATCACCCTGACTGCTTACCCATTTCACAGGTTGTCTATTGTTCTGTGTCAGTGGAATCCGATTTGACGACTTATCTGCCGTCACAACAAGATGGCTCAGGTTACACTAACGAAATCGCTTTTGAACTGGTAAAAACGAACAGATTACCTGCTTTGCAGAGGGTGGCAAAGTGCACTGCAGTCTGCAAGATTGCTTTCACAGTCTTCACACTATTAGGCCACACTGGGATTTTAGGTTCAAAAGATAACGCCAAGATAAATGGGAATTTTATCGCAAGCTGAAGTCTTCGTGATTAAATCGTAGAAATCACTCATCCTTATTTATGGCTCAGATATTCATCTTCTGTTATAAAAAATGCCTTGACTCGCTCGTCAATATATCTTGCCCCAAAAATTGTAGTTTACTTATCAGAGAGGTAAAAAAAATCAAAGGGCAGCTTTATAACGTTTTGACATGTGCTGGTATCTTCGCTGTTATCAAAGTAAATCTTCTGTAAGTCTTTTCCTGTGCTGACAGACTTCATTGTCCCATGATACTGTTATGTTTTCAGAAAAAGTAAAATTCTTTCAATATCAGTAATTACGTACAACTGGACACTTATTGTGAAGTTACTTATTTTTGTTCATAATATGCTTACTTTTCCTCTGGAGTGTGACCTTGAACAACGTCGACGATTTCGGGGATGGGGCTTTAGAATAAAAAGAAAGACCACGATAGAACCATGATAGGGAAAGAGAAGCAGCGATGGTATCCCACCAAAAAACGTCTTCACACGAGTACAAAAATCCCTCCAGGCCTAACAAAACCCACAGAACTTATTACTTTAATTTACATTATTATAGTTGAGTTCTAGGTTTATATTTGTTCTATGCTTTAATCATTATAAATCTTGATAAAATTCAGAACAATAATTCGACTAAAGAACAAAATATCTATGAATTGTATGAACGCAAAGTTATCAGAATGACTTCAACAATCCTTAAATGTTTCTTAGTTCCGATTTGCATTTGAATAATTAACATTTTTTTGTAACGGCATGGCCAATCATTCGAAATTACTTGGCTTCATTTTATCAAAGACGATTTCCCGCCAATCCTTCGTAATTGCTTAGGAATTCTTAAGGAAAAAGATATATAAAAAGTGCCAAATTAGCAGACCATAAGCTGACACACAGAAGAATAGACAGACTGATGATGGAAAAACCATGGCCTGAAAAGTTTGCTGGAGCCTTCAGTTCATGTGAACGAAAGTGACATCTGAATCAAGGTTGGAACTGTAGAAGCTTATGACAGAATAGAGATGCAAAGTCGAGTGTTGAGGAAATGTTTTTATGGACAAAGTCATGAGATGAGTAAGGAATGCTATGTATTCAGCTTGGCCTATACCAAGGCGATATTGTTAAACGCATGGCCCCATTTTGTATATTATCCGTTATTTTTAAGTTGGGATCAGTAATTCCCTACCCTCTATTATTTGTGGTTTGTTTATTCTCCACCGAGGATCACTCCCAACCTTCTTAGTCGTATCTTTATTTTTTATTCTACCCGTCTGGCACCGGGTCAATTGTATTACGAAACCGTAGGGCCCCAAATACCCCTGCGAAATGCGTCTGTAATGCCCCTTGAGGGCCAATTAGCAGCATGAACTGCCTTAGGTTGAATAGATGGTATTCATATAAGATAGAACTAAGTTTATTTCTAACCTTTCTAGAATAAGGTTAGAAGAAGCCAAGATTTAGTGAAATAAAATTATATGCTCACTCACTTATTACAATTTGTTATTTTTCCATTTAATTAAAATAATTGTGATAAGTTTATTAGCTAATCTATGAGAATAATACGCCTGGACAAGGTAATATTCAGTTAAACACTGAATTGATTACATTCGAGTTATTGTTGTTCACTTGTACTTCAAGAGAACTTTAAGTAATTGTACTTAAACTATCTTGCAAGACGCCCAATGGCAAATTAATATACTTACAACTAGTGGTTACGAGTTACATGACTGCAACAAAATTCATCGGTTTAAATCTTATGTAATCAGATTCCCCAGAGGGGAAAGAAAGAGAAATACTTCATTGCAAAATGGTGCTTCGACAGCTCGAAATGACTCTTAAGTTTGGGAGGTATATATATTTTCTCCATTTTGCCACTCGGTAAAGTAAAAAGAACAGTTGAACGATCACAAAAACATTTCTCTCTCTCTCTCTCTCTCTCTCACGCATTTCTCTCTTCGTTTGTCCTGCTGCCTGCCCGTATTGTCCAGAAACCGCCGGCGTAAACTCCCAAAAGCCGAGAATTAATCAAGAAGCCGCTGGAGGGCATACGAAGTTAATAAAAGAGGTCAGCAAGAGAAAGTAGTTCTCAGTCACTCCTGACTCCCAGAGAGAGCAGCAGCAGTTCCCCATTTGTCGAGCTGCCCTTGCTCCTTGTATTTCATGTGGGTGCATTTTTGGACCCTACGTTGATGGTATTAGAGTGAATTTCCCTTCCTTCTTCGGCGCCCTTTAATCAAAGAAGCGGAAACCAGTGACCAAACGACGGTGAAGTACATACGGGTGTAGTTGCCAGTCACTCGTGTCTCTTTTCCTGAATTTTTTCCCATCTTTGTGCTTGTGCGAACGTTCATAGCTACCCCTTGTTATCCCCCCACAGCTGTACTCCCCTGTTTTACGAAACAATAGTCGAATTTAAGCGCTGTACTTCCCCTCAATGAGATTTACTAGTGCTTATTGCTTGAATGACTTCCCAGTATTAGCAGTAGCTAAGAGAATTTACTAAGGGAGATACATAAGTCGGTGTCTGTGTTTCACACCCTCCCATTCAATACTATAACTTTCTGTGAAGTAATTCAGTCATTTCTTGCCCTATGAGGGAATTCTGAGAACGTAAGATTTACGAGTATATTAAGCAAGTCGGAAGACTTTGGCGGCATCACTGCATTTGATCAGTCGTTCGCACGTGTGTTTATAGAGAAATGCCCGTTTCAGGTATCCTATCGCTATCGCCTTCATCCCTGCTGTGCGAGGCGACTCTTTTTTTTATCCTACACTCTGGGCATACACCCATATTCGCGCTCCAAGTCCCCACCAGGATTAATAGAGTGCAGGGTTAGACCGCTTCTGACCAAAATAGGATAATCTCGCGCATGACGTCACGTGGCTGATCTGGCTGAGGTTCAGGTAGAAAAAAATTCATCAGTCAGTATTTGACCCCACCAGGGTGAAGAACAAGGAAACTATCATCCAGTATCTGGCGATCAACGGGGACCTCTCTCACACAAGGTCGTGAGAGAGATAGAGAATGGGTGTGTGCAAACAAATCCCATAGTGACCCTTAAACTATTTGTTTTCTTTCATGGCCACCTACCAATGACGTCACCAATATGCGCAGTAACGATGGGACGGTCTAACCCTGTACTCTATTAATTAATCCTGGTCCCCAGCACATGTCGTTCACCCAGCCACGTGATTTCAGTGCTACAAGCAACTGTTCTTCCAGTAATAAGTTGGACCTTGAGAGTCCTTGTACGTCTAGTAATTAACTTGTAAATACATCCCCTGTATATTTGATCCTTAGTTTTCCTTACATTTCCCTTGAAATCTAATCTCGGCCCTAAGTCTGAAATTTCTGTTCATAAATTAGACCTCATAAGGGCTTCCTTTTGATTAAATCAGATGCGTTTAACCATGCCTAAGCAAGGAGAGGCTAAATTTATGATATATATATATATATATATATATATATATATATATATATATATATATATATATATGCAGAATCTGCTTCTCATTACTTTGTCTAATAAATACTTCACATACACACACACCTGCATATATATATATATATATATATATATATATATATATTATATATATATATATATATATATATGTGTGTGTGTGTGTGTGTGTGTGTGCGTAACTTAATCACGAAAGTTTGGAACGCGATAAATAGACAAAAAATAAAGGTATAAGCCACTAAGGAAAGTGAAACACTGGAGTAGCTACAAGATCTTACGGCTCAACGTCCTCTACTTAGCAGACAAACTGACATACATGAGAAACTGAGAGGACAAGGAAGGGTCGTATTAGTGACAGATAGGGATTATAAGGAAATAAGTACCTAGAATCCAACACACCTGGAGAATTAGGAACCTTCCCAAACGAACATAAATATGGGTACAATTTAAGAGGTTTACAAAAAAGATTAAGTCTAACTGCTCAGACGCAGAGACATGACAATTAAAGGATTATACAGGGCAGCAACTGACCACATACAAACTTTTTTTAAGGTAATTCCGAAGATAGACAAAGTTTTTACAAGTGAAGGAAAATATTGGGTTTGGTGGTTACAAGGAATCATTTCGTAAAGTGCTGCATGAAATTGGTTTACAAAACAAAAATAACGAAGGAAACAATTTAGAGGGACAGTACCAAATTAAAGGATTATCTACTTTGACCATTCAAATCTGGGATAACGAGGGAATTAAACTACCCTTTCTCTTTATCTTAGTCTGACCATCGATTAAAGAGGTCAAACCAGGTGTGGATTAAAATGGTCAGAAGGATCTGACACGTCGCAAATGAGCTCGGAGTCCGCTCGTAAATTGGTTTGACTTTAGCTACTCCAGTGTTTCACTTTCTCTGTGGCTTGTGTCTTTATATATATATATATATATATATATATATATATATATATATATATATATATATATATATATATATATATATGTACATACATACATATCATACATACATACTACATACATACATACATACATACAATATATATATATATATATATACTATATATATATAGTGTCCAGAAGGAGTCCATGATACGAGATTTAAAAGGCCAAGTTTATTGCATATGATACGTTTCGCACATACATCTGTGTGCATCATCAGTCTGTGAATAAAATACAAAGACATATTATAAACAATTATATAAAATTAAAAGGAATTCACAATTTTAAAAAATAAAGTCTAAAAAAGATTAAAAAGAGCAGTAAATAAAAGAGAGACTACTAAAAACACCAACCGTCCATGATAAGAGGTGAAGATGGAATGAGTTACAGTTGGCAGAGAGAAGCGACGACAACTATGCCTGGTACAAAGGTGACGAGGACAAATTACCGTTTAATGAGGGCACCAGTCTTTTAATATATAACGACTCCAGCGTTGTTAGTTGGTCAGGATGTTTAACATAATCAATTATTGTAAAATGTTCTTTTTGAATTTCAGTCTTGCATATTATAGAGTGGTTTCTGATATTGGAAAATTCTGGTTGTTTTATCCTCTGACCTGTACGGAAGCTAAAGCCTAAATGGCTACAATATCTGACCCTCAGCAACCTCCGAGTCGATCCAACGTAAGAACCCGGACATCCAGGGCATGTGAATTTATAAATAACGTTGGATCTCATGAAGGGCTGAAGGCGATCTTTAAAGTTAAAAAACGATCGAATAGTGCAAGGATTACTCGACACAAGCCTGACTTTAAGACAAGGAATTTCCTGTTCAATTATACGAGTGAGGTTTAAGATAAATTTTGAATCGGACAAATACGGAACAGTAGCATAAAATATTTTCTTCGGTACATCAAAAGTAGTTGATGATGGATGCAAAAATTTGGAAAGACTGATGAAGTTAGATTTTAATCAAAATATAGGTAATCTTCAACAGAAAATTTCCAACCTAACTCATAAAACTTACCTTAATCTTAAAACTAACTGGACACCATTTTTTAGACCAAATGATTTGAAAATACTGTTGAAACTTAAAGAGAGAGAAGATATTGTTATATGTAAACCTGATAAAGGCAAGGGAATTGTTATTTTGAATAAAAATGATTATGTCAGGAAAATGGAAAATATCTTATCTGACGGTACGAAGTTTAAGTCTCATGGTGAACCAACATTTCTTGATATATATAAGAGGAAAGATAAGATCAACAGATTTCTGAGAAAAATTAAAAATGACAACATTATAAATGAAACTATCTATCGACAACTGTTTGTTACTGGTTCGTCATTTAGCATACTATATGGACAACCAAAAATACATAAGCCTGACTTACCACTTAGACCAATTATGGCTGCATATAATAGCCCCTCTTTCTCTATCTCTAAATTTTTAGCAGGATTACTGTCTGAATTAAGTAACAATGAATATTCCTTAAGAAACGGTTATGAATTCCAGCAATTAATCACTAAGCAAGATGGGGACTATTACATGGTCAGCTTCGACGTTGAGTCCCTCTTTACAAATGTTCCACTAAATGATACTATTAATATTATACTTGACAAAATTTTTATTGATGATGATACAACATTTCATGGTTTTCATCGGTTGACTTTTGAACAGTTTCTCGATCTTGCTGTGCAAGATTCGATGTTCATTTTTAATAAACAACTCTACTCGCAGGTCGATGGAGTTGCTATGGGGTCTCCTTTGGGCCCTATTTTTGCTAACTTTTTTATGTCTGTTTTAGAATCAAAATTTTTAAACGGTTGTGACCCTAATTTTAAACCATTTTTATATCGAAGATATGCGGATGATACTTTTGTTTTATTCAGACATTCATGCAGTATTCCTTGTTTTTAGAATTCATTGATAACGCTCATTCTCAGATTAATTTTACTATGGAGGTAGAGAGCGAGGGCAGCCTTCCATATCTTGACATTAAGGTAACGAGAAATAACTCGGAATTCACCACGGCAGTATACAGAAAACGAACTTATACGGGATTAACCAATAACTTTTATAGCTCTTGCCAATACTCATTTAAACTCAACACCATCTATACGCTGATTAATAGAGCTCCAAAATATTCTTCCTCATGGCAAATATTTCATAACGAAATGACTTTCTTGGCAAACTTTTTCAAAACCAATTCATTTCCACAAGATATAGTACACAAAATTACCAACAAGGTACTTTCCAAATTTTTGCATCCATCATCAACTACTTTGATGTACCGAAGAAAATATTTTATGCTACTGTTCCGTATTTGTCCGATTCAAAATTTATCTTAAACCTCGCTCGTATAAGTGTACAGGAAATTCCTTGTCTTAAAGTCAGGCTTGTGTCGAGTAATCCTTGCACTATTCGATCGTTTTTTAACTTTAAAGATCGCCTTCAGCCCTTCATGAGATCCAACGTTATTTATAAATTCACATGCTCTGGATGTCCGGGTTCTTACGTTGGATCGACTCGGAGGTTGCTGAGGGTCAGATATTGTAGCCATTTAGGCTTTAGCTTCCGTAAAGGTCAGAGGATAAAACAACCAGAATCTTCCAATATCAGAAACCACTCTATAATATACAAGACTGAAATTCAAAAAGAACATTTTACAATAATTGATTAAGTTAAACATCCTGACCAACTAACAACGCTGGAGTCGTTATATATTAAAAGACTGGTGCCCTCATTAAACGGTGCCCTCATTAAACGGTAATTTGTCCTTGTCACCTTTGTACCAGGCATAGTTGTCGTCGCTTCTCTCTGCCAACTGTAACTCATTCCATCTTCACCTCTTATCATGGACGGTTGGTGTTTTTAGTAGTCTCTCTTTTTAGATACTGCTCTTTTTAATCTTTTTTAGACTTTATTTTTTAAAATTGTGAATTCCTTTTAATTTTATATAATTGTTTATAATATGTCTTTGTAATTTATTCACAGACTGATGATGCACACAGATGTATGTGCGAAACGTATCATATGCAATAAACTTGGCCTTTTAAATCTCGCATCATGGACTCCTTCTGGACACTTTATAATTGAATGCTGAAGTAACCTATATATATATATATATATATATATATATATATATATATATATATATATATATATATATATATATAACATATTTAGACTGTATTTATTTCTGTCCTATGGAAATTATCAGAAATATGTGGTGTCGGAACATGGTATCTGTTGACAATTACATTCTTTGAAATGATAATCGTCAGCGTTGACACTCACGGAGACGAAAGGAAATGGTCTTCGTCAAGGAATTTACTGTCTCAAAGTCACCTTGAATAAAGCTGAGTTTGCTGTGGAATAACCCGATGGAATATTGCGGTGCTTTCATATGTTCGATGGGCGGAACCAGCGAGAGATAAGTTTTATCTTTTGAGAAAGTTAATTCTTGGATCAAGGAGAAAAATATAGAATGTAGAAAACGCTGTTCTTTTTTTATCGAAAATTATGAAATAAGTGGTGGGTGACGTCACTAACTCTTTCTGTGTATTAAGTTCGTTACGTATCAGTGACGTTATTGGAAGGAGGTGCGGCTTACGAGAAGTGTATGTACATTTGTACATTGTTTTCACCCTTCCTAAAGGCTTTCCATAGAATTTTGGGCACATTATCGATCCAACCCCAGAGTGAAAATGCAGGGTGGCGTGAGAGACTACGAAAGAATCTAAGAACATGCCCATAAAAGAGTAAGTGACACTTTTCCTCACTAATCTGTTTTATTTGATTCTTGAGAATTATTATGAATTTGTTTTTGTGGACTCATTTATAAAATGTATTTCTATTTCAGTTAGGATGTGTGTTAATAAGAGCTATATTTCCTTTTGCCACGAACTCTGTCGATCTATCGGCCTCTGATTACGTAGTATTTACGGAATGAAGAGACGGATGTATTTACTGTATGACTATTTAATTTGTGGAACAAATATGTCGGAGTTTGGAGAAAAAGTGACTAATTTTTCTGTTCATTTGTGGAAATTGTTCAGTTACCCTGATATTGTTCCAAACAGTCCGTTTTCTATGTATCAAGTCCTAATGATGAGTTGATTTTCATTCGATTATCTTAATCTAGCTGTTCTCGTGATAGTTAGAATCTTGCTTATCTTTTGGCGGTTTTTGTAGTTCAGAGTTTTAATTCAGTGCCTAAATTAATCTTTGCAATTTTCTTGGGCGTTGATCAGAGATTTCATGTCGACCATGCAATATATATATATATATATATATATATATATATATATATATATATATATATATATATATAGCCTATACATGCATAATTTACCATAACTGGTATGCGTGGGTAGGGGAACCATGGGGGTGGGGGTGGGGGGGGGGGCGCCATCCTTATACACCTGTAACGTTTTTAATGTCGCGAGTAGCCATCATTTGAAATGTTTATAATTTTGTTCTTTAGAAATTCAAACCTAATTACAGGTGTAAAGTGAACGAAATCCATATGAAACTTGACTCGAAATCCTCAGGGCCCAGATCTGGACGAGCGACAGTAATCTATCCTAACGAGAAATGGAAGGTTTTCAATCAAGGAATTGGGACTCGACGTCACCCGACGCCCTGACGGCAGATTCATGTAAACAACCGAAGATGGTGCATGGCATTCTTGTGGCAAAAGGAAAGTTTCATGTATTGTTTGCCCGTCAGGGAGGAAGAAGACGCCTTTGTCGGGGACGGGGAGGGGCAGGGCGGTGGAGGGGTGGGGGGGATCGCCTGGTGGGAGACGGTATATCCTGCTGCCAAAAGGCTGGCCAGCCACACCTCACAAGGGCTGACGTCACTGACGTCCGTTACGGACTGGGGTTGGTTGGTCAACAGATTGCGTCACTTGCGTTTCGTCATGTTGTCAGTAAGTAATGAGTAACTTGTTCATATGTTCGTTATTAACACGAAATTCATTAACATGTGATATGCTTATGAATGGCAATAGGCTAAATCCTCTTATATAGGTACTGCTCTTGAATGTCTATGGTTCAGAAGAGCAACCAATTATTTTTACCTGCCTCTTCAACTTTTCCTGTTCATGCAAATCTTCATATGTCTGCATTCATCCACGCACGCACGCACACATATGATATGTGTGTGTGATTGTGTGAGTAAGATCTACGATGAAATACATGTTACAAAACAGTATATTAGAATTATGTAGGTACAAAGTATAGAGCTTTCGTCCAACTGCTGTGTGCTTGTACAATAAAATGGAGTAAAAAAAAGACAACTCAGGAAACAAAGTAAAGCAGGAAAACAAAACTTATAAAACAATCATTACAGAAAGTAAACCCGTTAATCAGGTTGTTGGGGTCTTGTCTGTTCTCATTGGAAGAACGCTGGAGGTGTCTGCTCAAGAGCCAAAAAGATGACTTGGTTCTGAAATATCTCTCTGATTTTGGGTGGAATTCATATCAGTGTATTTACAAATTTCTTCGCTTATAATATTATTATTCTGAACAATGCCCAATTTTCCAGCGCGAGTATTATTTAACGTAACAATCATGAGGGCTGCCTTCTATGCATCTTCTGGTAGCTGTCAAAGGATTTATATTTAACATACAATTTTTAAAATCTAATCTATAATCCCTTCCCAGTCTGTCGAGCTATAGAGCTATAATCATTCTCCAGTTTACCTGCAGACATATGTTCATGTCTACGTTAAAAAAAAAAAAAAACGACCACCTTTCACTGGTAGAGCAGGAATTACAATCCAAGCAACCAATGGCATGAACACCAATATCTTCAAACAATTTTACAAGGTTGTTTTTTGAAGATTTTTTTTTCTCCCAACAGTTTAGGGTACTGGAATGCAATATTGTACCCGTGTTTTTCTATATTTAGTTCTTTTTCGAAATACCTTTCAGTTTCCTCTCGAAAATGAGTGGAGGTGATTCTGAAATAACGGTTGTTCAGGTGATTCCTTGGGGTGATAATACATTCTCCTAGCGACCTAGCCCTACATAGACGATATTTTTTGAAATGTTTGGGATAACACAAGTTGATACAACTTGAAACAGTTTAACTTATGTATATATATATATATGTATATATATATATATATATATATATATATATGATATATATATATATATATGTGTGTGTGTATGTGTGTGTGTGTATGTGTATATATACAAATACATACTATATATATATATATATATATATATATATATATATATACACATATATATGTTTATATATGTTTATATATATATATATATATATATATATATATATATATATATATTATATATATATATATATATTGTAAGAAGGGCTCACCTTCCATGCCATCTCAGCTTACAATTTTATTTTATAACTTTCCATTTATACCAAAATACAGGCAACTGGCCCCTCCACCCCTCTCTCCCCATTTCCTTCACGGAACTACACCCATAACACCCTTTGTTCATCTGTAGGAGATTCTAAGTGTCTACCTTAGTGAGGTGCCAATGGGGGAAGGGGAGGGACACTCTTGGGGCTCGAATCAGTAACGTCGGAAATCAACAGTAATCAGCAGTCACTTTCGCCAATAGGGGACATGACTCAGAGCAAGGAGCCAAGTTGAGTCCTGAAAGGGGTCTAATGTAGTCTGCTTGACTGTCTCGTGTTGAGCTGAGCCTATTTAATGACTTGGTGAACGTTTCCTTCCGTCTCGGGGGTACGGGGGGCCGGAGGGGTTGGGGGGGGAAGGCGGTGCACTTTTGGTTAGACAGAGCATCCCTCTTTCTTCTCTCCAACATATGGTTGAGTTCAATATGGTCGCCCTCTTATTCTCTCCCGGGGAGATTTTCTCCTGAGTGTGCGTCCGGAAAGTACACAAGCAATCGGGCAAACAAAGGGTGTTATGGGTGTAGTTCCGTGAAGGAAGTGGGGAGAGAGGGGTGGAGGGGCCAGTTGCCTGTATTTTGGTATAAATGGAAAGTTATAGAATAAAATTGTAAGCTGAGATGGCATGGAAGGTGAGCCCTTCCTACATAATAATATATAATATATATATATATATATATATATATTATATATACACATATCGGGCTACAAATGTCCTTTAATATCTAATTCGCTCTACCTCGGAATTAATATATTTTCATATATGTTTAACCGAAGGGGAATTTATTCAGTGATAATAGAATTGCCGGCCCCGCCGGCCGGCAATTTTATTATCGCTGAATAAATTCCCCTTCGGTTAAACATATATGAAAATATAATAATTCCGAGGTAGAGCGAATTAGATATTAAAGGACATTTGTAGCTCAATATATGTATATGAATCACGGTAATGTGATATGACTTATATATATGTATATATATATATATATATATATATATATATATATATATATATGTATATATATATATATGTATTTATGTATACATATATGTATATACACACACACATATATCTTGCGCGCACCATTATCTTAAGCTTCTATTAAGCTATTTTTCATTTTACATTTCTTGTATTTTCAGACTGAGTGACGGAGTTAGATAATGACTCAGAGGAAATCAGATGGATTGACCGAATCCGGGCTATAACCTTCAGAGAGGCCAGTGATGATGGCGCATCCTTCATTTCACATTCCTGGATAGCTAAACACATTAAAGGAGAAGAATCCTTTGTTAAAAGGAACTGGAACAAAAATCCATATGACTGTCATTGCGAAAAGAATGAGAATCTTGGAAGGCCTGAAGTCCTTTCTCAGGAGTCAAAAGACATCACAGCCGAGGCAGAGGGTAGACCAAGAAAGCCTTTACGTAAATTGGCGCTTGAACTAGAACTAGAAACAAAAAGAAGAGAAGTTATAGTGCTGTATATCATGAGTTGAAAAAAATGGGGTATCAAGCCATTTCATGTTATAAGCAAGCCCAACATCACTCAGCAACAGAGAGAAGACTGTGCATGGTTTTGTGGTTCATTTCTTAAAGATTGGGATGAAGCTGACTTTTTCCATGTTGCCGGATCAGATGAATTCTTCATTTACACAGTCAGGAAGCCAAATCCTAAAAATGACATCATTTGGGCTGCAAAGTTGGATGATATCAGCGATGACGTGCGCTATTGCCAAGTTGTAAAATTTCCTGAATGTTTGGGAATTTTTCTCTGTTTCACAGACAAACAATTAATGTGGATCATCAAAGAAAAAGGACGGTCATGGAATGGCGAATACTTCAGAGAAACTGTTCTTACTGGTGGAGCATTTCCTTTCCTCAAAGATCCAGGAAATGTGTTATCTGTCGAAGAAGTTACATTTTTGCATGATAAGGCAACATGTTTCAAGGCTCTTCAGACATAGGGGCTGCTTCGAAACAGTGGTATCGATTTCTTCTCGTCAAGTGAATTTCCATGTAGCTCCCCTGACCTTAATGTGTATGAAAATGCGATTTGCTGAAATCATACCCCTCAAGAATGCAGGCTGTGGTACAGGCAGATGGAGGCCACACAAAATATTAAATACTCAGAGAGAAACTTAAATAGATACCTGTTCTGAATCGAAAAGCCCTATATATATATATATATATATATATATATATATATATATATATATATATATATATATATATATATGTGTGTGTGTGTGTGTGTGTGTGTGTGTGTGTGTGTGTGTGTGTGTGAGTCTGTCATTGTGTGTAAACAAACACACAGATATATATATATATATAGATATATATATATATATACATATATATATATATATATATATATATATATATATATATATATATATATATAGGAACATTAAGGGAACAAAGTATATATATATCTATTATATACAAAGATATATATATATATATATATATATATATAGAGAGAGAGAGAGAGAGAGAGAGAGAGAGAGAGAGAGGAACATTAAGGGAACAAAGAATGAAGTGATGCAACTGAGCACTCGTGGTTCTTAGACGAACGTTATAAATCAACTGCATGAGGTCTATGAAAGAAGTCCAATAAGTAATAATCTTGAGGACGTCTCTTCAAGCAAACTTAATCACGACACAACCCATATAGTAAGGTGCATGGAACCATTAGTCTCTACAATATAATGACACAAATTTCAAGTAAGAGCCTTATCATAAAACTAAACTATTTCGATCGTATTAGTAATGGATATTATAAAAAAAAAAAAAACTCATAGTAGCACGAGTCTTCAAATGGATAAGGGAACCGTACAGATTCCCGAAAGCTATCCTTAAAGTTTTGAATTTAAATACAGTATGTACATTTACATAATTGTGGATTTATTTCTCCAATGTGTAATATGTTATATAATAATCATGAGTAGAAGCAGGTATACACTAACTAAAATGAGCCTCTAACGTGCAATACACAACAACACCAATTGCTCGAGATTGCGCATACGCTGACGTCTTGAGGGAGGGCCCGAAGGAATGCAACAGAGCCCCTTGTACGATGCATCCTTATAAATGAATAATCGATCTTTAAAAGGTACTTAAGGAATGACTTTGGGTAACACATATATATTGAATGACTTTGAGGATTCATAATAGTACTTAGTATATAATGACAGGGATATTGTCTCTCAAGACTTGCATCAGAGAATCAGAAATAAAAAGCTATGAGACCATTTCGATGCTAGAAATCCTACAGCATGCAACACGACATTGGCCAAGTATCCATCCAAAAGATCCCTTAGCAACTACGCAATGAAGTGATACCTGACCTACTACAAAATTAATGAAAAGTCCATTTTGAAAGGAATCTGCAATCATGTGCCCTCAAATAGCTTGGTCCTATGGGGGGAAAAGTAGGGTTTAGCCTTGGCAAGTAGAGCTACACTCGTCTCTCGAAAGAAACGATTCCATGAGACAGACGTCAATTCTATAACACCGAGCTAAACAATGCGAGGCTACTGATCTCCACTGAATAAATGTGAGAACTGGTGACCTAGCGGGTACAACGTAGACGCCTCAGAGGAGGTAGGACTATTATCTTCAATTCGATGGAGCGCTGAATCAGGTCCTGTTAAAAAATTTTCTTTGGACCTTGGTTCAAGCGAGCGAAGACGACATCGGTGGATAGAAGAGGAATCAAAGCGGATTCAGAGTCGTTGATCAGAGATGCGTGTATCGAGGCGACCGACCCGAGATGCACTCAACACAAACCACAAGAAATTCCTGTCATGCACAGGTGTGATATACCGGTCAAGTAAGTGGACTTAAATTCATACCCGCAAAAATGTTGTCAATGTACAAGAAAGAAGAGAACGAATTTATACATGTAAGCACACAGGCACGTAGGCATTCCATAATATGTGAGAGCACAAAAATGTTCTTTTTACGCACCTACAACAAAAGTATTCACTACATCTGAAAGCGAAAAAATGTTAAATGCATGTATCCACGAGAGAGAGAGAGAGAGAGAGAGAGAGAGAGATTATAAACTGGCAAGCAGGAAATTCCTATCATATAGACACATCCTGAGAAAGCCTCCAAGGGGTCAGAGGAGAATGAAGAAAGATGCAATAATGATGTGAACTGAAGCCAAAGGAGAGACGAAGGTCGTGCCAGAGGCCGAGAGGAAGGTGCAGCCTGTAATCGAGGCATTCGGATTTGACAGAGACCGGAAGTGGCGGTGGTAGAAGTCACGATTTAAGAGGACACCATTAATAAAAAGCGAATTTTCCAGGGACGAAAACAATAGATGAATTAAAATGGCACCAACGGAGACAAAAAGGAAAGATTCTTATGCAATGCAAGGGTACAGTACAAAGTTATGAACACAGCAATTCAAAATAAAGAATAAATTCTACAAAAAGGGGAGCAGGTGACGGACAAGTCTAGAAACCTGTTGTTTAACAAAAGAGTAATAAGTGTCAAAAGAACAGGACTTGTAAAAGCAAAATTGTAAACAAACTCTCCATAAACAAAGTATTTGCCATATGAGAGCAGCATAACAAAATATGGTCTAAAGAATACTCATTCACAAACAAATTAAATAGTACAAATACCAAGTATAAATAAGCATTTTCTATGAATAAAGTGTTAAGTATTTAGATACCAATAAGTAAAATAATTTGTAAACGTTTATTCACACACACACACACACACACACAAAAACCTACATTTAATATTTATTGCAATGGTATGTCATAGGCAGAGGTGCGTTGATGGGATAAGTCTATCCCGTCAAGGATTGGGTTTTCTCCGTCACTTCTCGCAATGCCCGGTTCAGCTTCCTATGTCATCCTTCAATAAAAAGGGAGAGTTGTTGGCGCGCGGGATCGGTGGATTTTCATGCGTTGAAGGTCGGCGATGGCTTCGTAACTCAGTAGTTTAAAGGTAAATCAGTTAATAATGAAGACTATTTGAATTATTAGTAATGATAATATGTTGAGAGGAATCTCTCTCTCTCTCTCTCTCTCTATCTCTCTCTCTCTCTCTCTCTCTCTCTCTCGTACACATACATATAGTATGTGTATTTCTGAATAATAATAATCTTAGTCTACTAGTAGCTCAGTTACCAATCGGCTTCGTCAGAATGAAGAGTAACTAAAAAATATCCTACACTGTGCGCTTCACGACATCGCTACCTGCATCTGTGTATACCAATGAACAATGGCGTACTAAAACTATCGAGTCTAGTTGTTCGGATAACGACTTTCTGTCTTTCACCCTTTCAGTGGGATGCCAACCGTCTTTCAGGCGAATGAGTATGTTCATGCGCGACAGGAAGTCTTCACTGTTAAATATTTACCAGCAATATATTTCTAGAAAAGATACATGCTTGAATGTGTATGCAGTGTATACTCAATCTCATCTACAAATACGCGCGCGCGTGTACGCACAAGTGAAGATGTATCTATCAATAAGCGCGCATAAATAATTATTTGGTCGTTTGTGTGTGTTTTTTTTTTTTTTTTTTTTTGCAGAGGCAAAGACATCTTTAAGACTATAATGAAAGGAAGTATTAGTTTTACAAAGAAGAAATCCGTCCAAAAATTGAGACTTATAAATAATAATTGTATGAAATTAGCCTCGCTCCCTGATCAGAGCCCACGAAGGCCAAGAAGACTGATCGTTTCGATATGCAGTTACAGGGAAAATGCATAATTGAAATTGATATTAAAAAGAAAAATGTTTAAATAAAATAGTCCCCATCGCCTTCAAAGCTGCGTGACGCAAAAGGCTTCTGTGGACCAGTATCTTTCCTGTGCTGCACCGTCCTTGAATCTCCATTTTTCTCCCGCCTTCCTTCTCACAGTTCTCGTCAAGTAGGTCTTCCTCCAACTCTTCTGATACCCACAGCACAGCAAACCACCTGACTATCAAGTACTGTTCTCCAAGGGCTATGCAAAGGATATGTCTAAGCCATCTCCACCTCCCTTTCATCTCTCTCTATCTACTTTTCAAACTTCCGTCATTTCTCTTTTGGCATCATTTCTGACTATCTTGCATTCTGATTCCCTTTAGGTATTTGTTTTAAAGCTTTTTTTTTTCTTGTTCGACAAAATCCTCTAGATAAAGTTTCGATGTCACACTATGGCTAGAGGCTATAAAGTTGTTAAGATAGTTCAAAACATATGTATAATCTTCCTTTCAGTCTATTTGATATATGAATCTTATTTACTTAGCTCATTGCTAGATATCCCATTATCAGATATCTTTCGATAACTATTACTATTTTTCAGATTTATTTTCAGTCCAAAGAACAAGTGAAACTGTAACAATAAAAAGGAATTGAATTTCGAAAAAAGCTAACATTTTGTCTTTGACCTTCACGTTATGGATGGATGGAGGCCCCTTCCTCATTTGGAGGCCGACAGTTAACGATGTAGGTTGTTCTACGGTTCAGTCTTCATATTGTGTTGAATAGGACATTCATACACGCTCTTTCATGTGAGCATACAGGTTATGCATGCATTAAAACATATTATCTGTTAAACATCTATTCGTGTTAATGGCTGGATGCATATGTGTAAGGACTATGTATGTCAGCTTATTCACACACACATACACACACACACACACACACACACACACACACACACACACACACATATATATATATATATATATATATATATATATATATATATATATATATATATATATATATATATATATATATATATATATATATATATATATATATAGATATATATATATATATATATATTTTCATTCTACTTCTCTAACACAGAATCCTAAACCTCGTTCGAGTGCCATTTAAAGAATTTGACCAAAACACGTTCGTAAAATAATGGAATTAAGGACACTACCACTTACCTGTCTTTTCCGCCGACCAGCAACAGATGGCGTTGAGATTTGGGATAGGGATCCGGATGTTGATCTCTCTGTTGGCCATTTTGTTTTCTTTACAGGTCACGGGAGGTCAGTCCAGGTCAGAACCGCTAGCACTGAAAAAATCCACGAAAAATCCCGTTTATCACCAAACAGTGACCCTAGTGCAATGCAAAATCTCCAGCCATCTTGATTGCACAGCACTGATAAACGTAGCTTAGCTCTAGCGCAAACGAAACTGGAAGAAATGGAGAAGCAACTTTTTGTAGTAAGTGTTTTCACTTAGCCCCTCCGCTGCGCCTCCTCTTAATGGGCCATACTCGCCTCGTTTTCTATGAGAAGCGACAATTGATAATGTCAGAAAAGTTCGTTTTCTCTGGTAGCCGTTTCAAGCTTTCAGAAAGTAAGATTGTCCTCTGGGGTGACTTAAGATGAACGTCGTTGTCGATGATTGTCCCTTATGTGCAGTGTGGCCTGAAATATATGAAAAAGTACATAATATTAAAAATTTAATATAAACATAGTTTTGACGATAATAACAATCGGCCTGTAAAGGTTGAGGTGAGAAGAAGCTTAGCTATATTATGCTTTCAGATATAAAGAACATTAAGTAAATGTTTTATTCAGAAAGAAGTAATGATAACAGAGCAATCTCTTTTTCCTCTGTATGTTTGTTTATGCATTAGTCATTGTATACCAGGAGAATGTTAATTGTTCTATTTTTGCTAGACGTCTCCATCTTTTATGAATAAAACACGAAATTATGTATAAGAATTTTCTCAACAGTCATTAAATACGTTCAGTTTAACCAAGTTTAATTGTTTTTTTAAACCATTGCAGTAGTTTGATATATAGGTAATTTCATGTTATTTAGCCTACACCACATTCAATGATTTACCTCAGAAAAACACTTTTTGCGACTTGAGTTTTCCCGTTGCATTTCCGCAATAAATAATTTAAGGATTCTGTTTTTGTTAACACTTATTATTTCTTTATAAGTCGCGGATACTAATAACAATAATCAAATAAACTGAAGGATTAAACGGAGAACGGAAGCCTTGTAATATTATAGTTACCCAATGAAAAGACCGTCAGTAAGACACATTTTCTTTCAATAATAGTGATGACGTTCTTTATGGTATGACATTCAATGAATAGCAGAATACCTCAGTATACACTTATTGTAAGGAATCACGTTAGCAACTACTTTTATTTCCTGTAACATAACTGTTTGAAATATATACGTAGATATAAGCATGTTCCCATGTCGCATTTGAAAAATTTCTATTGGGAATTATTTTATGTGCATCGGTAAAACGAAACCTAATTAATTTAGATGAAAGACAAAATGAATGAACATGCTATTCAAAAAATAAATCGAGAGAGAGAGAGAGAGAGAGAGAGAGAGAGAGAGAGAGAGAGAGAGAGATTTTCTTTCTTGTGTTTACAGTCGCAGATAAAATGTCACAAAGAAAAAAAAAACAGACGAACAAATTAATAAATATATAGATAAAACTTTATGAATAAACAGACAATAAGAATAAAATAAGTAAACAGGAATAAAAATAAAATCAAGGAAAAGGAGCACAAGACAGCAAACAACCCAATTATGAAAACCCAAATCGGTAATATTGTTACGGATCTTCTATAGTCTAACAGCGACGGAATAACATGGCTCTTGTACTTCACATACTACATATGGCACTTGAGAAGTAGATCAGTGCTGATATTCTGTAAAAGAAGTGGGTCACCCTCACTCTCGGTGAAAAGGCGCGAATGGTGTTGGCATTAGCCCTCAAATCCTAGGGCGAACGGGCAAGTTGGAAATTAGAGCAGGAGCCAGGTCCATTTATTTGACTTAGTAAGGTATGGCAATTGTTGCTGGCCTGAAATTTTGTGTAGATTTCAAAAATCAACTTCTTACTTGCCGCGACCTGACCGTTTTCTTTGTATAACCGGTTTTTACAATCTTATCAAGAGAAATGTCCATTTCATTGTGACATGATTAACACCGGTAATAATGCACTGAACTTCCAAATTAAATTCCATTCTAGCTTGTTGTATGATGTTTGTGTTGTTTTCCTTTGTACCTAATAAAACTCTTTATCATATGTATGTCTGTTTTGCTATGAATAATCATTATAGTGACGATTTCCCTGTTTTTTGCAATTGTTCATCACAGTTATGCCGGATGGATGACCTTGCATGTAATGAAGTTGCTGAATATTGAGGACACTCACCCTGGCTTGAAAGATCAGGTAAAAAGTGTGTCTTTCAGCATTCCACGAAAATTAAAAACATTTAGTCGATGTGATGTTGATCTCACATTGGAACAGACCATAAAGGCAGATGCTGCATCAAGACTGACAGGAATAGCATCGATGACCTAGAATTTTGGTGCACGTAAGAGGTGGAGTATCCTTAGGTCAACAAGAAGGGCTCTTGTTGGAAGCTTATGGCGCGAGCAGGATTAGCTCAACCTGATGAACCAGCTCAAGAACTGAAACCATCATGAATCAAGAGAGATGCATCAGATTTGGAAAATCTCCTCAATATAATGGACACGACAATGATTCCATTTGAAGATCCTGCTGAGAATTCTGTTTTGTATTCAACTGGAATTTAAAAAGTTGCATCTGAAGACGTTGCAAACGAGCCTCTACAAACGCATAGGATCGGCAAGAAGATGTACACTGAATTCAAGACAGATTGTTTGACTTCCAGCTCCAGGTTTTAGGGCACCAATCCCCAGGAAAGTAACTAAAAACTTCTCTCAAGATGCTGTAAAAGGAAAGGAAAAAATAGTAGAGGTGAATGGAACGCAAGAACTGTTTGGGCGGCTACTTTTTCTTGCTGTGACAACTTATATTGCCTTACCTACTGTCTTCAAATATCCCTTGATATACTGACTTACAAACGTCTTCATGTAGCTATCCCTTGACTCCTGTTCTTTTGTGCCTTGGAAATATAGATAGTTCAATGGGTTATACTGCAAAGTCTACACTTCTGCACAAACTGGAAGGAAAAGTTGGAAGTGCAGCACCTGAATCTGTGAATGTCTTAGTAATCGATGCCATGTTTGTTATCAAGTGTTTGACCAGCCTACCTATTAAATTCAAAGATCAAAGAACATGCATATTGGCAAATATCTGCAGAACATCAGCAACAGAAGTTTATTTTGTCATTGACACATACCAGAGCCATACACAGGAGCAACGTCACTCCAGGTGCCGCCAGTTTATAATTGAACCAATGGCGCCTCATAGTAGTTGGGTGTGACTGTCATGGTTTCTGCTGTTGACATGTGGAATTATCGCACAAAAAAGTTTCAAGGATCATTTTGTTCGGCCTATGGCTGCAGTAATAACCGTTTACAGAGAAAGGATCTGAGTTTCTTCAGATTTCCCAATGAAAAAGAAAGGAGAGTTATGGTTCTAAACTGTCAATGTAGATCTAGAATATATGCCACGCTGTACAGTCACAGGTGACTCAGCTGACCCATTGTCAAATTTTCAGTGTCTGACTTAGCAATATGGTTAAACGATTAATGATGTAACCAGTCCGAGGTCTTATGATAATATACTTGTGCTAGATTACTATTTATACCAGTAGCCTCAATATCAGTGTCTTGGTCGGGAGACATTTTAACTGTAGACTCACCACCTCAGGTTCAAGGCCTGACCTTCAGCATTATGGTCAACCAGGTTGATCCGAATGAGTAATTTAGAAAGTACTAATTAACAATATATCCTACTTTAATCTGTGTACTTGAATTATGAAAAAAAGTATTTGAACTAGCTATTATACAGTATAATGTTCTAAAGTTTATAGGCTTCTTTTTTAATTTGCAAATATCTGTCATGGTCAGTGAATTGGTTTTTGCCCATTAGCTGTATTGAAAACATAATAAAATAAATACATATTCAGTTTTGTCACACACATGCATCGTTGTTTCATTTTACACAAAGTGAATATTGTAAGTAGGTAATATACAGCATAGAACTGTTGTACAGTTCTATGCATGTAAAATGGGGAAGTGGGAAGGGCATGTAAACTGGCATTTACAAATTCATTTTAGTTCGGGTGAAAGATCTTACTAAGTATTAAAATGCGGCTGACTCTTCTGATCATGACAGTTTTTTTTTTTTTCTAAATCCGTACAGACATAAGGCCGCTATTGCATTTTTTCTGCAGCTGTCCATGCAAGCGTCATGATTTTCATGCTGTCTAGAGCACCCAGCTACTAGAGGCGCTAGAGTCTCTATTTACAAAATGGCGGCATATGCCCAGCCAATGATGAAGCAGAGAATGACGTTGCTCCTATGTATGGCTCTGCACATACTCAGGAACAAGTATTAAGGGGCTAGAACAAGGCAGTTGTACCAAATTCTTCAGTGAATATATTTCAGTAGCTGGTTTCAGTTTATATGCAGCTTTGTCATCCTCTTCCTAGCTAAACAGTGGTGTCATGATCAATAAGAAACAATTGTATGCTATTGACGGCAAGTGCTTCCTGCATTCTTTTGAGGATGGACACATGACAAGGAAAGAGTATAAACCACTTGTGAGTTCCCACACTGTAGCTGATACAAGGATGATACAGCATGTGAAGCATATTCACAGCCTAAACTCCAACGCATCATCAGTGTAAGAGCAAATGACACTGATGTGCTGGTGATTCTTTTGTATCATACTAGTTTGAATAATTCATTTACAATTTATATGGATGTCGGAAATTCAAACAACAGTCGGAAGTATGCTGCTATAACATCTCTGGCAGACACTAGGAAGAGAACTTTGTCAAACATTGCCAGGTGTGCATGCCTTCATTGGTTGCGACTATTCTTCATTTAGGGCAAAGGGAAAGTACGTCCATTAAATATTGTAGAGAATTATCCAAGGTTCTGCAGAGTATCTGGAGAACTTGGCCCCTCAACAATGAAGACACACCTTGTTCTGGAAGCTTGTGTGTGTTTTGTTTGGGCAAAACAAAGCTAAAGACGTTAATTAATACAGCTCGCTTCAGCATATTCACTGTGAAGTGTCAGTTCAAAGACTCTAATAACACTCCTTTGAAAAATGTCAAAGGAATGGAGCTATCTATGCTTCTCCCATAGCAAGCAACCCTCAAGCAGCATATCCTTCGTGCAAACTTCATTGCCAACATGTGGAAATCATCAGATGAAAGAGACATTAATCACGTACATGCTAAACATACGTTCATGCTGAATTGGTTTAGGGGTCCCATGGTTCCTGATTGTCACAGTGATCAAACTGAAAAGGTACCTGATGAGGAAAGTGACAGTGATAGTGAAGCAGAGGAATGTGATGAGTCAGATGAAGAGGAATAATTATCAATTAGAAATGTAGTTCCGAATTCAAAAGTATGTCCTTTAGCTTATGTGGAACTTTGTCAAGAGTTGCAGTTCTAAAAACAGTTTCAGTGAAATACCCTCTGCATGGATGTTCTATTCTCTAGAAATTTTGGCATATATAATTTGTGAACTTACATGGGTTTCATTTAAAACTGGTTATGTAATTAACTGTTGTATAATAAACCACAGTGCCTTGATCAAGGGTCTGCGATAGATTTGTTTCAGCTCTTTCATTTTTTTATCACAATAATATTATACATTTTTCATATGTTTTATTTACCTTGTATATAATTAGTGAATGTATTTGACATACAAAAATGACAAAGCATTTTATTTAGTGACTGAAATTTTCTACATGTTGCTATATTGGGTATGGCAGAGAAAATGTTAATTCTAATTATAATAAGCATTGACATTACCTCTTACTGTTTCCTATATTGTACACCATCTGCATAATCAGTCAAATACATTAACGGATATAGCAATATTGCCAAGTATCAACTCGGGAAATGAGTAATATCATAAAAACGGTCAGGCTGGTGCAAGTAAGAAGTTGACTTTTGAAATCTACAGTAAATATCAGTCTAGAAACTCATGTCAAACCTTACGGACTCTGACAGTCAAATAACCGGACCTGGCTCCTGGAATAAATCTAATGGTGATGGTCTTAAATACAGAGGTCACGAGACTTTGGTGATATCTAGGCAGGCGATCAATCCGTAAACAACTGCTGAACGTAGGAGCTGAAGCACATGGAACTGAAACTATTATATCTGCAATCAGAAAGAACCTTTCAAACGATGTGTAACTTTCTGGCAACTTTCTGGCAGCATCAGAAGATACGATCTTTTAAGTGCTGCCAAAGAAATCTTGGAGTCGAAAGGTAACATCAAATACACAGAAGATATTTGAAATCACTATGTACAGTATATATTGCCAACTCAGTGAATCACGAGGAGAGACAATGGTATGAGACTGACTATTGAATGATCTCTTGGTTTTCTATATCCCAACCTTATAAACCAATGACTGCCAAATCTAGGGATCAACTTCTGATCTCAGTTACTGCTAAAATCAGCCTTTAACGTAGATTTTCGAGGAATGCTTATAAGACTAAGAACACCTGCGGTCCCTGACTTAACAGATGCAGACTCACGAAAAACAATCATGAACGCATCCCGACCATTGAAAACTGACAGAGATCAACTACATCATCTCGATCTTTCTACGTCACAGAACGGCAATACTTCAGTCAAACTCAACATTTCTGGACTCACATTCATTGTTGAAGCAGCAAATGTACCCATTCTAAAGTTACATGCATATGGGACCTGACAGTGAATTTTGCTTGTCTCAGTAACGGTGAATATTCCAAAGGGAGAAATAAAGCGAGCAGATGTGTCTGTTTGTTCTCTCTTTTCAGAGTGGCGTTAACCTTCCTACGCTCCACAGTTTCTCCCCTCTCTCGTGGTCCTCTGGTTGTGGTTATATGAGGCCTGATCTAATGCTTTATAACAAGGTGCCTTTCGCAGGCCACTTCTCCTTACATTCGAAATAAGGGCAATACATGGAAAGTCTAACGACCAAAATTGGCTTATCTTGAGAGAGGTGCAAAAGACAAGGATTTCAGGCTCAAGTTCATGAATGCTCTATACATCCTTTGGGTGCTATATAATAGATGAAGATAATGACAATGATGAATAGGCAACTCTCCTTACAAAAACTAGTGATTGCTTGTTATTCTTAGACTTGCATCTAATTCATAAACATTATATACACGTGGGTATCTGTTCGTACAATAAAGCTAGCTATAAGCAGTTTTTTTATCCCCTTCTACCCTTGTCTTATAATATTAATAAGATACACAGCTAAGTCGGGCGGAGATCACACAAGATCCACATGCCCTGTGAGTGTGTGTCCGTGCGCGCGCGCGCTTTTGTAACTCTATAGCCTCGAATAAAACCTGATCCATCCTTTGGGAGGAATCCCCGTAACTTGTTCTACAGGAGCTTAGCATAATTGTTAACACCAACTTACTACGCTGTAATGTGCATGTTTTTGTTTTTCTTGAGATCTTAAGAAAAACATAAGCTCTCACCAACATTAAATTTCCATAGCATTTCAAAAGAGCAAACCTGTTATCATTAGAGACATGAAAAGCTTACGAGTATCTGTCAGCACACCTTTTTGGTTAATTATATTTACTAGCTGACCGACCCAGCTCTGCTTGGGATAACTCTGAATGACAATAGATAAACTTCCTCTCTCTCTCTCTCTCTCTCTCTCTCTCTCTCTCTCTCTCTCTCTCACTTTTTCCACCTTTCTCCTACCTAACACCCCTTCAACTCTCTCTCTCTCTCTCTCCCTCTCACTCCTTTCTCTCACTCTTTTTCTCTCCAACTATCTCTGTCTCTTTCCCTCTTTCTTCTCACTAATACCAACTCTCTCTCTCTCTCTCTCTCTCTTTCTCCTATCTAACACCCCCTCTACTCTCTTGCTCTCTTCCTCTCCCTCTTGCTCCTTTCTTTTACTCTTTCTTTCTCTCTCCAACCATCACTGTCTCTTTCCCTCTTTCTTCTCACTAATACCAACTCTCTCTCTCTCTCTCTCTCTCTCTCTCTCTCTCTCCTCCCCAAACACCCGCTCTTCTTTGTCTGCCTCTCCCTCTAACCCTCCATGTCTTTTTTTCCTCTTTCTTCTCGCTAACACCCCTTCTACTCTCTCTCACTTCCTCTCCCTCTCATTCTCTCTCTGTCAACCCCTTCTCAAACTCCACCCTCTTTGATGTCATTGATATTTACTCTATAACATTCTTTTCC
>NC_087206.1:55124128-55166628 GCF_015104395.2 Macrobrachium nipponense
GGTTGTTGTCTTAACCAATAAATAATCTCGCGAATAAATCCTAAAGTCGGTCATGATTTTGAAAGTCAGGACCAGGATCTACTGTTGCGCCGTTTTCAAAAAACTCTATATGTCTTATCAACAAACAAAGACAAATAATAAATTGATATATAAATAGATAAAACCAAACCTTAGAGCAAAAATAACTTTATGAAGGTAAAAAGGAATCTGAGAGGTAAGTGAAATTTTGCGATGGTAACATACATTTAAAAACACCTGAATATTATTTTTTGAAGTTACAATTAGATGGCACATTACTCAAAAACATACAAAGAAACAAGAACACCACATTAATTAGAGTGCAGTGGGCTACGCCAGTTTGTTATTATTATTATTATTATTATTATTATTATTATTATTATTTATTATTATTATTATTATTATGCAGACTAAGGCGCTAAGATCATTAGGCCTACCGTAACGAACAGGTTCCAACAGAAAAGACTGTCCCAGGTGAAAAGATTTAGCAAAAAACGAACGAAAGTATGAAGGAATAATGAAATTTAGGTTTTAAAGCCAAGCCGTGGCCACCAAGAAATAGAAAAAAGAAAAAAAAAAAAATGAAATCCAAGTAGAAGGATCTGAAGGTGAAACTTTGAGAAAGTCCCAGAATTACTATGAAGTAATAATTATCGATTGAATTAATGACAAATGTGTTAAGAAATGGCAGCCAGAATGAATGAACGTGACTATCATGCTCCTTTATTCCATTTATATCTCTAAAAGAAAATGACACGAAACTACGTATGCAATTACAGCAAAAGTGTAAAACAGTATAAAAGTCTTCAGTACGTCTCAGTTTGGCGAGAAAGTTGAAACTGAATTTGTGCTTTTACTTTTTTTTTTTTTTTTTTTTTTTTTTTTTTTTTTTTTTTATAGAGAGGCGCTTGAACGTAAAAACGACTCAACATCTTATCTAAGTTTATTTTTCCAGGTGAAAGTGAGAATTCGTTTCTGTTGTTTGAAGCTGCATTGATCCATTTCTGGAAATATATTTTCTTGTCCATCTGTCTATGAATAGATCATACATACATTCATAAATATACATTCACACACACACACACACACACACACACACACACGTATATATATATATATATATGTGTGTGTGTGTGTGTGTGTGTGTGTGTGTGTGTGTATGTTACAAGAGAAGGTTGCAATGGGAATGCCCACCCTACATTGTACAATGACAGAATATGTATATGTGGGCGAATAACTTCATTCCTAAAAAGCCTTGCTCAGATGCCTTTCCGGCACCGAAGTACAGAACTGCAAAAATAAATATGATGAATATATACATACGTAAATACATATCTATACAGACGCACGCATATATATATATATATATATATAATTATATATATATATATATCTATATATAATATATATATATACATATATATATATATATATATATATATATATATATATATGTATATATGTATATATACTATACATACTATATATATATATATATATATATATATATATATATATATATATATATATATATATACATTAATATATATATATATATATATATATATATACACATATATATATATTGAAGAAACTATGAAAATACGATACGACAACAAAGAGATATTGGTCTATCGGTTCTTGCGTTCCTCACCATACCTAACTCTCCCTCCCCCCCTGCCCACCCTTTCCCGTTGCGGTCGTGCCAAGCATTAAAATCAGTATATCTATTTGCCGGAAGATGACTTAAGGCACATCCTTTGATCTCGTAACTCCTTCTTTTCTGTTTATTTTCTCTCTCGGCCAAGAATTTGGTCAAACTCTCCCCAAGCATCTTGATCTTCTAGATACTCGGATAATATATGTTCGAGGAGTATCTGCGCACCTAAATGCACAAGAATAAACGCTGCGTGTATTGACGCAGGTGTTTATTCCTAACTATGCTGGTATGTCCAAACAAATAGGTCAATTGGAGTCTAATTCTTCTTAACAGGTGACCGCCAGGCTTCCAAGGCACAAGAAGAGTTTAAAGCAAGCATCTCACTCACTATACTACTTATATTGCCATAGCTAATAAAAAAAAATTTAAATAGTCTGAATGATATTCTTTATTTATTAAATAAAGCCCTTTTTTCTTGGCAGGAGCTGGCTTCAGAAAAAAAATTAAGAAAATTTTGATAAAAACTTTTTACTCATCTTCTCAATGAGAATTGCCTATGCTACGATCCAAGATCCTAATATCATGGTGTATTTAGAAGCAAAACAAGTACGTTTCACATCCAGCACCTCACGGATCATTCCTCATTAGACAATCTCTCTTTCTTTTCTTGCATTGTCCATTTATCATTCAAAGATTGCATTATTCTTTCATTTCATCAAGAATTTTTTCGAAGTATGACTTGTTTACTGGTCTTAAATCTTCGTCCAAGGAAAATAACTTTGGGAAATTTCTCGCAATTTTTCCAGTATCATTTCGATTCAATAATTATCTGTGCAGTGAGTCGTCACTTGTGAAAGAAAGTAAGAAGCGTTTCTCCTCGATTTCTTCTTTTCTTCTCCTTTTGATATTGTTTTCGCCAGATGAAGTGGCCGGTTCCAATAAGTAGATTTTTTTAGCTGTTCAAGCTTACGTAGGGTTTGCCACGGCCTCCTCACTTCTAAACAATTGTGCAGATCGAATCAGAAAAGTTGTCCTGTAATACACGTTTGAATGTTGCGGTTTTTGAATCATCATTACCATTATTATAAACCATATGTATGTTATTGTGTATAGATTTTATGATTACGCGTAGTCTTCGGAAGGTAAAATTAAAGATACCTTACTATAGAGTTTGCTGTATTTGCATTAAAAGCTGCTATTCTATAAAAGAAAAAATAATAAACCACTCGTTGAAATACACGATATGCTCGAAGTCACTAACGGACCAGTAGATGATAGTCGTTCGCCAAATTAACCCAAAAACTTCGTTAGTATAGAGTATTAATTAAAAAAGAAAAAAAGGCCATGTTTAATTCAGTCATCTTGGGGAAAAGATAAATATTTCAGTAAACACACTAACTGAATACGTAAAGTTTAGTTACGTTATTGCTCTATTGTATTTCATATATATATATATATATATATATATATATATATATATATATATATATATATAAACAATGTTATATGAAAGAAAGCATTATGAGGAAAGAGATTTTGCCACATTTTAAATTAAAAGTGAATGATAATGATAAAAAAGACAGTTATGAATAAGCATAATAATATAAGTGTCATATATATATATATATATATATATATATATATATATATATATATATATATATATATGTATATATATATATATATATATATATATATATGTATATGTATATATATATATATATATATATATATATATATATGAAAATGTATTTCTTGTAACTAAATTTAACCGACATATTTATATATTCTCCATATTTATACTTTTTCCATGTTTCAGGTCTTACTGAGCCTGATCACAGAGAATGCATAAGAATATATGACACTAATATTATTATGCTTATTCATAACTGTCTTTTTTTATCATTATCATTCACTTTTAATTTAAAATGTAGCAGAGTCTCCTTCCTCATAATGCTTTCTTTCATATAATATTGTTTTTTTTTTTTATAAAAAGAAATACAATAGAGCAATAACGCAAGTAAACTATACGTATTCTATTAACAGATGCCATATTGAATGTGCCACATGGTCGCCTCATGGTGATTTGACTAAGAGGGTCAGAGGTTGCAGAAGGACAGACAAACGCCATCTACCCAGATTGCGGTGAACTTTCTCCATAAGACTGGCTTCATCCCTATGAGACCAATTATGGTAGCATATAATGCCCTTCATATAATATATCTAAATTTTTGGTAGAAATCTTAAACAAATTTCTGTAACTCACAAAATACTATTAAAAATGGTTTCGAATTCCAACGTGACATTATTTCACAGGAAGGTGATTTGGTAATGAGTGGCCTTGATGTCGAGTCCTTATTTACAAATATACCAGTGTAGGAAACTATTGATATAATTTTGGATAAGATTCTTCAGGATAACGATTTTTTCTGCGGTTTTAATGAGATGAATTTCAAAACTTTACTGGAGCTTCCAGTGAGAGACTCTTTTATTTTTATTTTCAAACTCTCTGCAGGCAGAGGTAGTAGCCATGGGTTCTCCTTTGTGCCCCATTTTTGCAGATATTTTTATGGGACATCTGGAAAAACGTTTCTTGAAAGATTTCCCCTCCAATTTTCAACCGGTTTACTATAAGAGATACGTCGATGACACTTTTGCCCTATTCAGACACCAATAGCAATGTTGGATTATGTAAATAATATGCCTCCCAATATTCGTTTTACCTTGGAAGCAGAGCAAAACTATTTGGGTTTGTTGGATGTTAAAGTCACTCGTATTGACCATCAATTTAATGCAACTGTTTTTCGAAAAAGTACTTTCACAGGACTAGGTAGCAACTTTTCTAGTTCTTGTTTCTTTCGATTTAAGATTAATGCAACAATCACAATTGTTTTTAGAGCCCTGAAATATACATCAGATTGGATTGCCTTCCACCATGAAATAGTTTTTAGCAGAGTATTTAAAAAAAAAAAGGACTTGTTTACAGAATTGTCAATAACCTTCTTACCAAATCAAAGATGGAACCAGTGTTAAATTTTAATGTTCCCAAAATTACTATGTTTGTAACCATACCTTTTTTCATTCGGATATATTTCGACTAAGGATGGTGAAAATCATTGAGAGCGAATTTGACTTCCTCAAGCTCAATCTTATTCCTATGAATCCGAAAAAGCTCAGTGGATAATTTTGTTTTAAGGATAAACTGCAGGACTTCATGAGGTCTAGCATCGTATACAAATTTAAATGTCCAAGATATCTTGGAAGTTACGTTGGTTCCTCGTGAAGGTTACTGCAGGTCCGCTATTACAGCCACTTGGGATTAAGCTATAAGACAGGATCTAGGATTTCGACCGCTGAATTTTCTAATATCAGAATACACTCGTCAAAATGCAAAATTCCCATCGAAAAGAGGCAATTTTACATTATGGCACTACTAGCCAAACTACATACTTGACTACTCTTGTGTCGTTATATATAAAACACCTCTCTCCCACTTTGAATGCAAATACATCTGCCGCTCCTCTCTCTCTCTCTCTCTCTCTCCTCTCTCTCTCTCTCTCACTCTCTCTCTCTCTCTCTCTCTCTCTCTCTCTGGCCTGAGTTTTTTTCGGCGTGCAGAGTATGGCCGTTTGCTGTCATTCCTTCTTTTCCCTGCTCTCGAATAGATTATTATTTATTTTTTGTATATATATGTATATTTTTATCTTTCCCCTTTTTTTACTTAAGATTTTGTGCATAGTTTTAATTTCATGTGTATTTTTTTTATTTTTTTTATGTGTAATTTAATGAATGATGTATTTTCCTTATAGTATTATTATTTGCAGACTGAGGATGTGCTGACGTCAGCATGAAACGTCTCTTTTTAAAATAAACTATGACCCTTGTCCTGGTAGTTTGAGTTGGGGCTTCCTGTTATGTATATATATATATATATATATATATATATATATATATATATATATATATATATATATACACACACATAAATATGTAATTATTATATATATACAATATATAAACATACACACAAACAACACACACACATACACACAATATATATATATATAATTAATATAGTATACCTACATACCTTATATATACACGTGTATAAATATCTAGTATATATGTAGTTATTATATCCATATCTATCTATCTATCTAGCTATCTATATCTATCTATCTATCTATATATTATATATATGCATATATATATATATATATATATATATATATATATATATAAATTAAAATGCATGAAGTAGAAGAAACAAGAATTAAGAAAAATTAGATTTCTGGCTCACTGTCTACAAAAAGTGAAACCAACACAGAAAATAAAAGTAATAAATTAATTCACGAATATTTGCAGACTAGGACTGGGGCTAAGGTGTGGCGTCAAAACATTGTTTTACGGGGCCTTAACCTTCAGGAAACGGCTACTGTCGTTTCCGCAACGGAGGATGAAACTGTGGTCTCATGTCAAGTGAGGTCGGAACCGCTCAGTTACAGAGTTACCCACACACACACACGTTACACACACACACACACACACACACACACACACATATATATATATATATATGTGTGTGTATTTTACTAATTTATTTATTTGGTTTTTTGTTTTAACTTTCCATCTGAACTTTTAACTAACGTATGTGCTTTTAACTTCTCGTGTTGTTTTATCAATTGTTAGTGTATTTTTATCTATGTGTGAAGTTTCGTTTTTCATTTTAACTAGTTTGTAAATAATTTTTAGACAATTTTCAAATCAATTTAATTTATATTAGTCATTATTTATTATACAGACCCTGAAGATGCATTTTGCCGAATGCGAAACGCGTCGGAATAAAGTGTAAAATACTTCGCCATGTTTGTTCCTGCTCCTGCTTCCTGTGCATTTTATCACTTTGGCTGACTCGCCTGCTTTCTCCGTTCATATATATATATATATATATATATATATATATATATATATATATATATATATACAATTATTTAGTGATTCTTGAAAACCCTATCCTGTGTGTACTGATAACTTCCAATGACTTTATAATTATGTAAAGCAGTCTTTTAACAATTCAGCAATGCCCTGCAAACGAGTGGAAACGAATGAAAATTAACTACCGGAAACAAAATAATCGGATCTGTTTTATATATATATATATATATATATATATATATATATATATATATATATATATATATATATATATATATCATATATATATATATACGTGTGTGTGTCTGCGTGTGTGTGTGTATGTATATATATGTGTGTATATGAATGAATATATATCTTAACTCATGTTTGACGCTATGAGGAAATATTTTTCTTATGGTTATATAAATATGATCCCTTTTATGCATTGGTATGTTTCGTAATCTGTGTGATTTGAACTGTTTTTTTTTTGTTTTTTTTTTTTTTATGTTGCTTATTTCAAAGTGCGGTGTGATAAGGTTAGCGGTGCCATCAATGAAAGCACTCTTAACATGCTCCTCGAACTGGTATCATAACTACCTGCGTCTGCAGCATTGTGGCAGTAGACCTAATAAGCTCAACAGTGATAACAACATCTTCAAAGTATGAATATGAATTACAACCAGTTTTCTTTGAATGTTGAAGTTTATACCGTGTTTAAGCTGCCTGTATGTTGCAAAATGTTTCATAGGCCTAAAGAAATAATCTAAGCCTTCTGAGATGTAATCTGTTACAAATGAATTTATTTGTAGAGATTACCTTTTCTTTGAGGAATACGATAGGAATATGAATTACAACCAGTTTTCTTTGAATGTTGAAGTTTTAGGCTGTGTTTAAGCTGCCTGTATGTTGCAAAATGATTTATAGGTCTAAAAAAATATTCTAAACCTTCTGGAATGTAATCTGTTACTAATGTTTTTATTTGTAAAGATTACCTGTTCCTTGAGGAATAAAAGATGGTGATGATTTTTGAGGAATAAAAAATGATGATGATTTTGATTATATGGAGAAGATGGGTATTAATCGAAATATCATAAATATTAATATCAAGGCGTATGGAACCTTTGTTTTTCAACTGATTTAAGATATTATTTTCTTAAAAGTCCTTCTGCTCGCTTATGGTGTATAATTCATTCTTTCATAAGGTAACTTGAAGTGCAAGAATGTATAGATAACCTCATATCTCTTTTTGGCTAGAAATTGTTAAGAGAGATGTGACTGTTAAGTGTAAAGCAAAGAAAACTTACACCTAGGCCTAGGAAAAATATCTTGGCTTTGACAAAAGAGTAATTGCATGTGCGAATATTTGCTATATGCCATCATTTTTGAAATATTTAAGAATTATAGCAAATAAATATGTATGAAAATCCAACTATTACTCTAACACATATAAAGTAAGTGTTTTCAAGATGATTTCATTGTCGCTACTCATTGTAGACCTACTTATGTTACACCGGGTGGTTGTTGTTGCACCGACACTAATGACGTCACACACGCTCCCCTCACAAGTGATATAGGTGGGCGCATTCTACTTTTGTATTTACATATTTACATTTTTTCAGCACTGAGGTGTAAAAGCAATCAAATAGGACTATTTCAAATTTGATATTGCCTTGGAAGCATTATTAATGTTATGAAATTTTTTTCCGTTTTTTTATTTAACATTTGAACTGATGCTTGATGACGACCTTTTTGGTCAAATGCTTCAGCGACGTGCGAAAGAAAGTTTTGAAAATGTTTCGAAAGAGTTTTTTCTGAAATTTGCTACACTTTACATTTTCTTACAGTTTTGAAATATATGACAGATTTCACTCTTATGAAACCTATTATGGCCTTATTGTATGCAATAATCGCGTTTTCGCATTGAAATTATATATAAATATGGAGCATGCTAGGTTGCCAGTTTGTGAATTTTGAACGAAATCCTATAGAGTCATGTCGCATCAGATTTGAGCATCACCGAAGCGCCGAAAAACGCCGAAAAATCTCCGAAATGTACAAACGTACAAAAGGCCTAACAAAAACATTTATATATACTTTAATTTTTTTTATTTACACTAATAACCGTGATATGCGTGGTGTAAGTGTGTGTCTGTGTGTGTGTGTGTGTATGTGTGAGAGAGAGAGATGCCCTTTTCTCTGCTAATTCATACATCTTCAAATCTTTTCCAAGCATATGTGCAGTTTTAATATCTCATGCAGTTTTGTTAGTCATATTTTGCTTTCTACACATTACAGAAAAAAAACAACTGAATAAATTGCGCCATTGCAAGCTTTCCCAAAGAACCCGAGTACATGATATTTTTTATCTCCTTTAATCCCTCACAGAAATTAAGATAAAATAATTACTATTTAGGCTTTTATAGTAATGAGTCGGTTTTAGTACTACAAACTAAATATATCCGATGAAATATAGGCAAAAAGTATATACTGGTGGCCATCATATTTATCTATATTTGGATAAAGACTGAACCCTTTGCAAAAGCAAATGAACGGCAGTTTTTTCAAAACAACTATTATAAAAACATAAACAGGAATTTATCCCTCTTTAATTTTCAGTTTTATTTTTTCGGGGTGATCCGACATCATTGTGTGACTAAATTCTACGTTTACTTCCACAGAAATCTTTTTAAATCAGTCTTATTATCCAGATACTCTACGTTTAACCTGCCACCAATACTTCCTCACAGTTGGAGATACACACATGCACATTATATATATATAATATATATATATATATATATATATATATATATATATATATATATATATATATATAGATATATATATCAGGAATAGAACAGCAAATGACCATCGTAACATCTTATAGCTTTATTTCGCAAAATATTCGAGACTACATGTCTCATTTCAGGGCTATAAGAATACAAGGAATAGAGATAAAATAATCGACTCAGTTAAAAAACTTACAAAAGCCTAAAGCATTGAACGTAAACTAAAGCAAACATCAAAGAAACATTAGAATATATTGAAAACCCTAATATTTAAAAAAACATAAAAAATATTCATTTATAATAACATTAATAATAATAGAACGTTTCGTACCTAACACTATCGGAGATAAGAACTGATAGTTAAAGATTCCAGGATGGGGAGAGAGAGACTGCTCACTGGGTGCTTGGGCGATAATATTAAAATCTTCATAAGAAACTGATGTCTTGCATTTTTTGCAATGGTCTCTCGTATTAGAAAATTCTTTCGTCCTTAACTGACATCCTGGTGACTTATCTGCGACGTTATAGATTCCATATATATATATATATATTATATATATATATAATATATATATATATATAGAGAGAGAGAAGAGCAGAGAGAGAAGGAGAGACGAGAGAGAGAGAGAGAGAGATGAAAATGATGCACAATTTATCTCTTGCAGACCCGTTCATTTAACGTAAATATATTTTCTTTAGTATTGGCCAGTTTTGTTTATTTCGGTTTTGTTTACGTCACTTATTCGTAACTCTTGAAGGCTGGACTTGGGTCTTTTCAACTCGCTGAACGGTAGTCCTGCGTTGATACATACTTAACCCATGTACGAATTTCCTATTTTCACGCTTGTTGGTGATGGGCTGATCGTTTGTCGCCCTCTGACGACTTCTCACGAAAGGATTGTTGAGTTTTTGAGGGTCACCTCCAGCTGAATGTGTCAGCGGTCCCCGTTTTAGAGGATATCCTAGCACCTTTTTGTTTCTGAAGGCAGATTCGGCATATTTACGTTCGTGATACTCTGGCCCCCTCTTGCTCAGTGACGCCTTCTGGTGGTACCTTCCCCTTTGCCACTCTGTGAGCCGTGTGCTTGCCACCTTGATTGACTCTGGTCGAAAACAGGGTGACGATTAATCCTGATTCGAAACATTACTCCTGGGTCCTGCCGAGTGTCCTGTGTGGAAAATTTGACTACACCTTTCATCTACCTTCGCCTTCAGTCTGCTAACATCCTGGAACCGTCACAGGCCTCTCATAACCGAAGAGCGGAGTAAGATGATCTTGATGTGCTTTTTTTAACTTTTCTCACTTTTTTTCTCGTAGACGTCCGGTATGTATGCGCCGTATTGATATTTATCAGAGGTTTCAAAGGCGAAAGCTAAAACCCAAGTGGCTGCAATATCTGACCTGCAGTAACCTCCGCGTCGATCCAACGTAAGAGCCCGGACATCCAGGGCATGTGAATTTATAAACCACATTGGCATGAAAGACTGAAGGCGATCTTTGAAATTACAAAAATGATCCTATTGTACATGGGTTGTTGGAAATAAGTTTGACTTTAAGACAGGGGATTTCCTGTTCAATTATTCGTGTGAGATTTAAGGAAAATTTAGAGTCGGACAAATACGGGATTGAGGCATAATTTTTTGGGAACATCAAAGTTGACAGTTAGAGGTTGTAAAAATTGTGTTTATAAAATCCCCACAACCTCCAACTGTCAACTTTGATGTTCCTAAAAAATTATTCTATGCCTCAATCCCGTATATGTCTGACTTTAAATTTTCCTTTAATCTCACACGAATAATTGAACAGAAAATCCCCTGTCTTAAAGTCAAACTTATTTCCAACAACCCATGTACAATAGGATCATTTTCGTAATTTCATAGTCGCCTGCAGTCCTTCATGCGATCCAATGTGGTTTTTAAATTCACATGCCCAGGATGTCCGGGCTCTTACGTTGGATCGACGCGGAGGTTACTGCAGGTCAGATATTGCAGCCATTTGGGATTTAGCTTTCGCACTGGCCAAAGATTGAAGCAGCCAGCATTTCTAATATTAAAAATCATGCCGAATTATGTAAAACCGAAGTCCTGAAACAACACTTCTCAATAATTGGTTATGTAAAGGATCCAGACCACCTAACAACTCTAGAAGTATTACTGAGGAAGTATTACTCTCTCAACAGTAATACTTCCTCAGCAACTTTGTGTCGTCTGGCCTTGGACGCCATTATATGTCATTCCCTCTTCTTTTCTGCTTATGGACGGTTGGTGTTTTGGCAGTCTCTTTTTGTTTTCTGTTTTATGTGCTTTTTATACTTTAATTTTTTATTGTTTTAACTTGTAAATTTTAATTGCATTGTGAATTCCTTTTATTACTAATAATGTATTTGATTGTGCCTTTTACTTTTCACAGACTGATGATGCACTGAGTCTTTAGTGCGAAACTTTTTTTTTTTTCTTTTTAACTTTTAACAACATGTGTATCATGGACCCTCCTGAAGTCTATATATCTTGCTGACTGGAATATTACACACACACACACACACACACACACACACACACACACACACACATATATATATATATATATATATATATATATATATATATATATATATATATATATATATATGTTGTGTACTATATGAATTGACTGTTTTATTGTTGAAATCAGGGGCCTTCAGCGTACACAACTGGTTACTCCATCTAAATGGAGATTCAAAAACTGTACACAATGAGATCACGGGACTTGAAGGAGCGTCCGTAACCCATTGCTGTCCTTGGCACAAAGCGATTGCCTCTGTGTCTCGAGTGGCCGGGAGCAAACGTGGGATTATTTGTTTCCTCTTTTCCGAAAGACGAAGAAGCCGTATGACGGGCGGTCGATAAGATCATACCACCCCAGTGTCAAGTTCTACGCTCCACCCGCTGTACAGAGCGGCTGGAAAAATCCTTAGTTTTCTGCCTTGTCAATTCTTCGGTTTATTTAGTTGTTTTTTCATTACATATTGATTCTAAGTTTGCTTATCCATTGTCATCACCAGTTTTGTTTGTGGCCTTCATTCATATTCGATGTCAGTAACAGTTGCTTCTAAATAAAAGAACTACTGTGTATAAATAATCGTTCTTTTATTTTAAAATTAGATGTTAAAAAGTAGGCTCATTTCATTATAATTAAAAGATGCATCATTTCTGTTTTCCGTTCATAGAAACAAAAAAAAAAAACTCGCCGTAATTCTCCCTTGTGACTCGTCCAGTCACGACCTTACTCCTCCCTTCCTGGAAAAGAGTTTTATGGTTTTCATTTCTCTTATGTTTTGCGATCTTCCTCTGAAAAAAAAAAAAAAAAGAAATGGCACTAAATGTCCGCAATGACTGTTGTAACCCGGGCCTCTCCCCTTCAGCTAGCAAGGCACGATACCTATTTCCCACTGATCTGTAAGAGGACCTTCATGTTTTTCTATCGGAAGGATGAAAAAGCACTGATTGCTTTCAGGCCATATCGGTGCCTGTAATTAAAAGCGTATATGGGGTAATAAGGTACAGTACATGCAAGCCCTTCAAATCATCGAAGTCGAGGTGGTTGTCGTTGGCTAACTTGGCGACTCAGAGAGCTTGAAATAGGTAGAGCATGAAGGCAAGGGTTAGAAGGGTCGTTGGCCAAGACCTTCCCAGAACGCTGGGTGTTAAGAGCCTTCAAGACACGGCAAAGAGCAGTTGTTTTTCCTTAATTAATTTCACCAAATTACTTGAGAAGACGTCGAATGGTCTCTCATTTGGCACTAGCAGTGCCACTCGAGAGCCAAAGAAGACAGAATAAGAAGTTTCGTTTTTGTTGCTTTGATCTTATTATCATTGACTGCATACCAAATGCAGCGGCAGCTGCGCCATCTTCGTTTTAGAAAGTAATGAAGTTTTTGCACATTTATCAGATGTGCTGCTGTTGGTCGCGTGGGTATTCATAAACCTCTCTTTCAAAAATACTCATGATTACAGCAATACAATGTTTATGTACTGTCGACAGCTATTTAACTGGAAAATAGCATAAAAAAGAAAGCAGTTCGGGAAAAATGAAATAAAATATATTTCTTATCTGATACTCAAAAGGTCGCACAAATATAAAATGAACTTTCCAGACTGTTTCATTTCAGCACCGTTTCATCTTCTCTTCAATCCCAGGAGGCTTTAAAGATGTTGCAAGAATTTGCTTTACTCGCGGCACAAGCAAAACTTTATGAAATTCGCACCAAATACAACAAAATCACTAATCAAGAATATGCCTATCGCTCCACTTAGTAACTCGAATATTTATGTCTACAGTAAAAGGTCACAGTTCACAGGAATGGAATTGGGACACAAAATTCAAATGTGGGTTGAGGATCTAGGAATGGGAATGGAGAGATGTTTTAGGAATATATAATGTCACAAAAATAGCAGAATGATGTTCAGTCTTTCCCTGCTGTTTATTTGATTATTTCACTTTCAATTAATTTGAAAATGACGTCCTATTTTCACTTCGTTCCATCTCACCTTATCTGAAGTTAAAGAGCAAAACAAACTGCATTGTAATATGAACTATGCAATTACATGTACAGTATATTTTACCAGGTTATAGTTAATAGCTGATAGGGCCTCTCAACGAAGTTGCAGATCTTATTGTTGAAATACTTGGAAGTTAATAATTGGCATTAGATAAAATACATTATCTAATCAAATAAATATGATACATATATGCATATATGTATATACATATATACTCACACACACACACACATATATATATATATATATATATATATATATATATATATATATATATAATATATATATAAATGAATCTTTATCACATCACCGTGATTCATATACATACATCGAGCTACAAGTGTCCTTTAATATCCAATTTGTTCTACTTCGGAATTAATATATTTTCATACATGTTAACTGAAAGAGAATTTTTAAGTTGATGATAATTTTGTCCTCTCATGGGTTCGAACCAGCGCCCAGCAGACTGAGGAGAAATCAGGACTTCAGTGACATTTATTTTTTTAAAGTGTGTCTGCATTTACATATGTTGTTTGGTTTTTACTACTTTATTTCTAAGTGCGTCTGTGTTTGGGTGTGTTGTCTGTTCTTGACAATTTCATCTTTTTGTATTCTGTTTTTATAAGTTTCCTTCACCCGCTTTTAAAATTAAAGTCTTGTATATAGCTTTTTTAATTAATTTATATTAATAAATTGTACTTTATTGTTGTAGATCTCCCTGATGATGTAATTATGAATCATGAAACGTTGGAATAAACGGTTACTGTGTCATCTGCTTCTGTATTCCTGCCCTCGATCGGGAAGAGTATATATATATATATATATATATATATATATATATATATATATATATATATATATATATATATATATATGTATTGTTCAAGATTTTAAGCCAGAACCAAGGAAAGTAAGGTCTTTTACCAGTTTTATGCATCTTTCTATATGCAAGTTGCCCCTTTGAACTGTAAGCATCCATTCTCTCAAAAAGCTATCTTTTCTCCCATTGGCTGTCAGAATTAGCCCCCACAGAGACAAGGATTTCAAAGGATCAGAAGCCAGCGGCACGTTCTCAGAACCACCTTAGACCTAAAGGCCTGTCCACACGATCGGGCCTGATCGGTGGACTTCCCCTCTAACAGGCACACTTGACGGGCAAACCGTCAAATTGCCCGATGGGTCTTGTAGCAAAATCACCATGGTGGTGCCCGATGGCTTGAGCTTCGACCCTGGCAGACGTATGTGAACCATATACATTTCTTTTACTGAGCCATTCTTTGCACCATATTCACTTCTTTTTCATCACACACAAAGCAATTATCATGCTACACCATCTTCTTCTTTGCGGCGGTAGGCACCATGTTTATCGTACCGCACTGGACACACTACTGGCATCGTCGGGCACGCCCACCTCTCCATTGCCTCACCCGTGTGGACAACATTCACGGATAAGTCTGCCAGAATTTGCCCGTCAACCCTGGAGCACGCCGATCAGGCCCGGTCGTGTGGACAGGCCATAAGAGGGGTCAGATGCTCCTGCCATCTCACCCTGCAGATGCTGCTTCTTCCCCTTTCTGCTCCCCCCTTTTCTCCTCTGGGAAGTCCCAAGTATTTTTTAAATGTCCATAGTGCACAGAAACATCAAGGACAAGCCTACGTTCAAGCCCAGGACTGCCAGGTACTGTGAGAGTAATTCCAGTTCAGCCAGGGAATTGTTTTACCTTTGTCTGTATTTCATTTCCATTTTTCCAAGGCGACGGCCCCCCTCCTTTGTTTAGTTTCTCATTCACCCCATGTGGGTTCCATTCTGTGATTACTCCCCTTGTGATACTAGTGAACATCCCCCTAGTAAATTCTAGCAACGAAATAGTTCTCTTTGTGTAAATTCCCAGTCATTTCATTTCCCCATGAGTGGCCTGTAAACTTTTGATTGAAAGAAAGTAGTGTGTAATGTTCGCCCTTGTGTGGCCCCCACCTTATGCCAGTGTCCTATCTAGTTACAGACAACCACCGTGCCTGATTGTGGTAGAAATTGGAAACCCTTGGAGCAAACCTTGCAGTTTCAATCCGTTTGTGCAAATTTCTGAACGCAGTGTCTGGTTGCCCCAGCCACTTCTTTCCAGCGGATCGACCAATTGACCCCCTTATAAGTCTCCTGGACTTCTGTAAATTAATGTAAATACAGTGCCTTTAAAACTAAAGCCCAGCTTTTATGTAAATTCCTCCTTCCTCGGCAATATCGGCCTAATGCCCTATTCTGATCTCTCGTCCTCCATTCAAGGCCAAATTTTTCAGTTTAACTACATTTTCTAGGAGTGAACGAGCAGTTCAGAATAGTACATATATATATATATATATATATATATATATATATATATATATATATATATATATATACATATATATATATATATATATATATATTATCCATGTGTGTGTGTGTGTATCAGATTGTTCCATTTTGTAAGAGCAATGCGGCCAGAGGAGATCGAAAGTGCATGAGGTATATAGTCGTATTCCGACTGAGGTAGTAGAAAGCAAGGTCTGAAGACCTTCGTAAGAAGACGACAAAAAGACTGATAGAGAAGAACAGCGTGAATTTTAATAAAGAACGAGAAGAGTCTGAGGGGAAAGTGCTTTTTATGAAACACCTATGTGAGAGGTATGCAAGTAGAAGGGAAAAGCTGAACACGGAATATGTGGACTGAGAATAAGATTATGTTGAATTTCACAGAGACAAAGTGTGGAGAATATGGAGAACGTATGGCGTGGAGGGCAAGTAGCTGAGTGCAATCAGAAGTTTTGTAAGAGAAACAAACGTGTATGTTAGAAGTGTAGCCGTGAGAGTGAGGTGTTGAGGGTCAAAATATCTGAGATGATGGCGCTATTTGTCGGCATGGCTGTTTCGTACTCTCATGGATGGAAAGATTCGAGTTGTATTAGAAAGGAAATGAAATGAAAGTGCAAGGATATGTCGGACAAGATAATGGATTGTGATTGGAATATGAAATGGCTTATGTTTGCAGATGCTGCAATACTGATTAAAGACTGTGAAGAGAAAGTGGAGAAACTAGTGAACGAATTTTAGTTTACAAGAGTCGAAAAATAAAAATAAATGTGAACAGTCGCTGTCTGGTTTTATAGAATAAAGATCGAAACAGATTCTATTATCTCAAATTCTCGACATCCAAAAAATAAAGTTATTGGTGTTCAAAAATTCTGCAATATCTCATCCATTTATGACACTGAACTGGGAAAACTGTCACACTGAAGTGGATGAAATCCATCATTCACGCTTCTATATAGATTCATTATCAATGGTCACAGCCAAGAATTGAATCATTCACGCTTCTTAATAGATTCATTATCAATAGTCACAGCCAAGAATTGACTCATTTACTCTTCTTAAGAGATTCATTATCAATGGTCACAGCCAAGAAGTGAATGATTCGGATACGATAACACGACAAGAAATGGTGTGGAACGAATATCAGTGACTGGTGAATAAAGATACAAATACTTATTTAAGTAATACAGTGTATTTTGATACACAAAATAATTTTTCTCTCAAAATATAATCTAACCAGATCAATTTTGCACACTGCTTTGAATTGGCCGAAATGGTTCCATCGAATTCGATCCCAGTACTAACTTTAAATAAACAAATTTTGCTTTTACTTTTGAAATAGTCATCGGCGGTGAGTGACTTTTGCAGAATTGTGGACATTGCCTTATAATATGATAAGAAACTTTATACGTAGCGCATTCGTATTGGACTTACTAAAAGTAGGGAGACCGGAGTTAGTTGGCTACAGGGATAAGTTGGCACTCTAAATAACTTTGATATTTAACAATAGGTGACTCAAATACATATACTGTGTAATTGCTACCTGGTTCCTCAGTTACTAACAAAATTCCATAGAGCTCCAATTTATGAGACAAAATTTATTTTGTTGGTAGTAAGTGAATCTTTAGTTCTTTGTGTTTTTTGCTATAACATCTATACAATCGTGAAAGATTATTTTTCAGTTATAGCATAGTTTTCCTTATGGTTTAAAGATTCTATACCATTAAAATTAATAATTCAAGGTTTCTAGGTGTGAACTGGTAAGTGTTTTGTACCAAATGTTAGGGATGGGACAAGTTGGCACATGTTCCGACTTGCTCCAAGTTATTTGACAACGATAATACGTTTTGTCCCTGGATTTTTGTAAGGATAATGAGATCAGTGTCCTATCATTGCTCTCACGAGTTGCAGTCCCTGGATGTTAGTGTTTTCAGACATCTGAAGAAATGTGTTAACAGAGCAAGTGATTCGTGGATGAATATTAATCCAGTATCATCAATGACCATTTCCTGGTATAGTTTTCACGGCTTTACCTCTTACCGTCACTCATTCTAATGTTTTCAAGATTCTGATTTTATTGGTACGTATGTAACAGATCGACCACGGGTAGATGTCCGAAATGAGACACAAGGGCTTCAGACCAGTCATCAGCGTGATACAGTCTTGTAATATGACAGACAGCAATGGTATCAGCGGAATAAATCCACACCATCTACTTCAGGAGTAACTGGGAAGACAGTAATTTCACTTGCATAACTGGAACCATTGCCTAAGGCAGGTGCCAGAAAAGAAAGTGAAAATTCAATGAATAGTAGGAAACGTCGTTCTGCTATTCTAACTGACACAGCAATAAAAAAAAACGTTCGAAATGAAGTTGAACAAAAAAAAAAAAAAAAAAAAAAACACCAAAAACGAAAAGAAGCCTCTTTACACAAGGAAAAAAGAAACACCAATCCCAGAGTTTAAGAACTGTGCTTGTTGATTCAGAAGAAAGCTCAGTTGAAGACATCCTGTGTTTTGCATTCTTTTCTAAAAGTAAGCCAGGAGAAGTGTGGATCCAGAGCAGGGTATGTAACATGTGGGAGCGTGAAGACTGTACTGACGAAGATTTATTCAACACCTGCCCCAATTGCAACTCAGATGATGATCTGGAGAATATTAATACCTTATATTTTGTATTTTGGAAATTCAGAGCGTACTGTTGTTATCTGATTTAAATGCAATGTAGCGATTTTCTTTTAATTATCAATGTGTCATCTTTTCCACAATGTGTGGCACTTACCCCGTATACTGTTACCTTTTGTTAAAAGTAAACCACCATTGTTTTGCTCTGTGATAAAGAGGAATGTTTATTTTTTTCAATGATGATAAGAATTTTGCTAGAATGCTTGTTTTCTATTCCCAATAAAAAGTGTGCCAACTAGCCACGGTCTCCCCTAAATGATTTCAATAGGTATTGTGCGACAGTGAAGTCATAGTTTTGGGTGAGCTGATATTCAGCCAGTTAGAAACGCGTTTAGGAGGAATTTGGCCATGTGCTGACCACCGAATAGAGAAGTCGAGACCAAGCAACTCGATAAAATGTACGTACATATGATTTTAGCAAAATCAGATTTTTCTTTTAATTGGAAAAACTGCACAGTAGTACTTCCGGTTTCCTTAAGTTCACGGTCATTTCGGTTTAACCAAATGGATAGAAAATACTATAATAGTAATAATTATAATGCCAACAATGATACTAACAGTCAGCCTTTAGCAAGTGACCATGGCAATGAGGGCTGTCTTCTTTATCTGAAGACGCCCTTTTCAGAAGAAGCGAAGTTAGTGATAAAGACGTCAGAGGAAATAAATACCCAAGTCTTGCCCGCTCCCCGCCACTGAGTGAGTGAGTGCGTGAGTGATCGATCAATCTTTATCTATTATAATAGATAAGGCGATCATTTACCTACAGTTATTACCATAATCTTATATAACTTATGAAGCATCAGTTCAGCTTAAGTAAGCGATCCAGCTGAATGAAATAAAATTTTTTATTCCATTAATATAAAGTATAAATTGGACTTTATAAATACCCTTAACTGCAACCGATAAATATAGCAGTAACATTTTTTATTAGTGTAACGATCCACATCTACTAAATAAAATCACGATGATGCAACTATAATAAACATACATCTAGAAACGATGATAAATAATCACTCTGTTTACATCTTGGTCATTATAACCAGTAATCTATTAAAATATGCACAAGATCAATTAAGGATATTTAGCGTAATAAAATAATACACAGAAAAATTGCAATTTTGATTGTTAATTTTGAACTTACTGAATTAAATCTAATTCTGAAGGGTTTTCATCAGATGCAAAATATAAGATTTCAATTAAATATCCCTACATTAAGGCGTCGGTGGACTGATGCGCCTTCTCCCACTGCCTTCTATCAAAGCATCATCCTCCACCAAAACGCTTCTTTCCATATCTTCCTTCACTTTACCTCGCCATCTAATTCTCTGTCTCCCTCTCGATCTCCTTCCTCTAACAGATTCTTCTCATGCCCTTTTCACTCTCTCTCCCATACCATCTCAATCGTGACTCTCTTATCTATCACCTCTGCAATCTTTACTAAGCCTACCCTTCTTATTTCGTTATTTTCCAATCTCTTAAGCAGCGATATTCCCATAATCCACCTCAGCATTCTCATCTCTGTTCTCTCAAGCTGTACTTCCTCTTTTCTTATTAGAGCCCATGTTTCTGCTCCATACCTTAACACTGGTCTTATCACAGTACTGTAGATCTTGACTTTTGGCTTGATTTTGATTTTCTTATCATATACTAATCCAGCTCCCTCTCTCCACTTCCCCAACGCATCTTTTATCCTACTGTGCACTTCAGTCTCACATCCTCCCTCTTAGCTTAAAGTAGATCCTAAGTATTTAAACTTTTCTGCCTGTTGTATTATGGAGCATCTTCTTTCTTGTATTACTATTCTGTCTCTATCTTTCCTACTGGTTACCAAAACTTCTGTTTTATTCACATTCACTTTTAAGGCACCCATCTTTATCTCTAAAGACTCCTGATTAAACACGAGATCATCGGCGTACAACAACTCCCGCAGCTCCGCTGATCTCTTCACTCAACACATCCATGACCACCCCAAACAAAAATGGACTTAAAGCTGACCCCTGGTGTAATCCAACACTAACTTCAAAGTTTTCCGTTTCCCCAACTGATGTTATTACTTTTGTACTCGTTCTTTGATACATCTCGGCCAGCCTAACCAGCTTTTCTTGGACTCTCCTCTTCCTCAAACACCAAAAACATTTCTCCTAATGCATAAGATTATAAATACAAGCCAAGTTAAGAAATATATGGCAAAAAAAAAAGGCTAAAAGATAATGCTTCTGGATTTGATATATTAACATGGAAAGACTAGACCTGCACCTGGAAAATTTTATCGCCTACAAAACTTATGTTTTGTATGTGATGAAAATTAAGTTTACGTGTCAAAGAGAAGCGATAAGTAAAAGCTGAACACGTGCGCCATATGTTGACCACTAAGAGAGAAAGATGTCCCATACTACACAGGATTATAAACACGAGTCAAATCACTAACTACCTATCTGTAAGTTAGATAAAAACAAAAGAAAGAAGACGTAACATCATTTGAAGAATGACCTCGTTTCGTTACATGCTGAGTAACGTTAGGGCTTGACATTCACCTGGAGTTTCTGACCTTTCGCTTGCTTCCTGCAATTACAGCTACAGACAAATACGTTCCCACATCAAAATAGTGACGATGGTGCGAAAGTTCCCATTGCTGTGATTCCGCTGTTACACTCCTTTCTCAACAAGCTTCTCTCTTATGTGTCTGCGGTGATTTCTGCCTATAAAAAAAATCTGGATATAATCTAGGGACACTCCCCCTTAGGGTGTTATAACATAGGTCTGGTACCATCCATAGCTTTCTTAATTATTTGAGATGAGGAGGAGGAGAAGAAGAAGCTGGTTCAATATCATTTTATTAATGGAAACATTATATTTTTATTTTATTACGTCACTTTATATTATTGTATTGATTCATCAATGAGCCATATTGTTTAGTATTATATTGCTTTGCAATATTATTATATTAATACAGGGTGTAAAACGAATCACAACTATTTTGGGGAATGAAAGAAAAAGTCACTCTGAGCAGAAAATGTTCTATAAACATATGGATTTTAAGGATTCGTTTGTCGGTGAGGTGAATTCTTAAAATAACTGTTATCATTACACAGGCAAGATGGTGCGTATAGTAGGGATGCCATAGTTGGTAGTCAGGGTGTGGGGGTTGGTAGTCAGGGTGTGGGGGTGGGAAGGGGGTGGGGGAACTGATCAGTTCACTTGTTACTCTGAATGGTCTCGCGTTTCCGCCAAGATAAATGAGCGTGTCTGGGTTACAAGTCTCACAATTCGTTTTGAGAGCAAGAAATTGGAGACAATTTCCAGTAATGTGGAATATGCAGATAAGATGTTTGTTTATGGGTTTTTACAACAGTTCTATTTCTAGATTACACGGTTGTGAACTCCGTGTTATACAAAAAAAAGTAAATCGGCGATTAGACCGATGTGAATAAAATACCATCAAATCAATTTAATGTATTGTTTAGATACTGAACAAAGGGAAAAAATGCCAGCACCAATGAAACCTTCTCCCTCCCCGATCCAGTAGGGGGGTTAGTGCCGTCAGTGCACACTCGGTGCAATGTAGGCATTACTTCAGGTTCTTTGCAGCGTCCCTTCGACCGCTAGCTGCAACTGCTTTCATTCCTTTTACTGTACCTCCGTTCATATTCTTTTTATTCTATCTTACGGTACACCATCTCCTAACAATTGTTTCATAGTGCAACTGCGAGGTTTTCTTCCTGTTACACCTTTCAACCCTTTTACTGTCGATTTCCGTTTCAGCGCTGAATGGCCTTAGTTGCCCCAGTACTTGGCATAATGCCAAAAATCTATATAAGTTAAATAAAATTCTCCCTCTTCGATAAAGGACTCGATAAAGGAAAGAAAAGCAAGCCTAATGGAATCTCCCTCCACCAAATATAGGCCTACTTATTAAACACCGATCAAAGATTTAAAACATATCAAAAATCTCTCGTTTTGCATCAGAAGTATTCATCACAGGCTAGTCAAAGGAAAAACACGCACCTATGAAAGCGCTTTCGTCTCTGTCAGATTGAAAAGAATGTGAACGTTATGGAAAAGTAACTTTCTTTATTCTTTCCAGCCAAAGGGAGCCTTTTCGTACAGTAATCGAAAATGGTAAAAGAGCTAACATTATTCAAAGTGCAGTATCCTCCTTACCTACAATCCCTTGTCATCATGATTACTGTCACTATATATCATTCAGCACAGGTGTAGGCCTAGTCCTTGACTCCTGCCTCCTGATTCAACAATTCCATGAAGAGGCAGCAGGATAGAGTGCACTTGCATTCAACGACCACAAATAAATGTTGCCAAGCAACATTTAGATTATTTTCTCGATACGTAAAGCTGATCATTAAAATTATTACATGAAGTATGTTGACAGGTGGTTTACTAGTTGAAGGGACTACAATGTTACATTTTTCAATAACCTGCAAGAGAAATTCACAATTCAAAAGGCTAGCAATTGAGTTGCCTAGCTAACGCGCTTCATCAACCCTCCCATATCCCAGAGGAAAATCTCCGACATCCCCAGTATGCGCCAGTTTACTTGGCTGTTTAATTTCCCCGGTTGTCGCAGCAGCTGGAGCCGATGCCACTCAGGCATCTTCAGCGGACTTGAGTCTCTCAAGTCCGCATCTCTCAAGTCGGCATCTTCAAACCGACCTCTCCGAAGGAAGAAGGGGAAAAGGTCACTTAAGTTTTCAGAAACCTTAAGAAAGTCGGTAGTCTCTCTCCACACTAGTGCCTGACACAGTGCCACCTTCTTATAGAGAATTCTGGCCCTCTCCATCCAAAGAAGAGTGCCTGGTTCTGCTACTTTTACTTCCTCCTTATCCCTTTGTAAATTTTTCTATTTTTTGTGCTTTCTATACCTTCTCTTTTATAGTTTCTTTTCCTCTTCATTATCGCCTTTAGGCATCTATTCCCCTTGTATGCTTTGCTTAGGCAGAGCCCTATCCACCAACAATTCTGGCCTCATAAGTTAGTACCTCGCTGAAAACTACTATAAGAGCATACTTAATCTTCAAAGATATGCTCCTTTAAGGTCATAGGCTTGTCATAAAAGTGCCACAATTAGCACAGTGCCCTATTCTAGACGATAAGGATTCCATGAGACTAGGAATACTTATAGTCAGCCAAAATGCTATACATTTACTATGGCAATATATTTTTTTTATTTAATTGTTTAATTTAATATTCCTCCCTAGTCTCTATATTTTGTGTCATTTACCATGTTCTATGATGAGATCCATAATTGTGTATGTTGTTTTCTCTCTGAGGAGAATTACTCGACCTTGATTTTATCCCTTTTGATATACACTAATACTCTGTAAGGAGAAATTCATATACTGATTAGCGACTGTAATGATTTACCCAACCGGAAAATTGATCATATGCGTAGCTCTGATGGCACACGGCAAATTATTTATCGAAATCATAGGGTTATTAACACCTCTAAAATGATGTAAAGATTAAACAGAACCGTGTAACACAGGATTACAATTTAAATGCCTCTTCAAGAGTAAAATCTTGATTCTTCTTACAAGGAAGATTGGGAGACGTGCACCAAGGTTACCAGCTGACACAGCTTCTCAAGTCACCTATTCTGCAATTCAAATGCACTGTCACTGGATTGCAAAGCAATTAACACGTTTAACTTGGGGATACTGAGGGCTGAGAGGGAAAACACTTAAATGTGCAAAATGCAAACTAGTTAACACATCTGGGTTACTTTACATAAGTGAGATTACACGTAAATTCACGTAGACTCCGAAGAGGCAAAAAGGAGTGAATGTGAGAACAAATTAAGTTGTAGAAGAGTGTGTCAGACAATTCCAGTTTTCACTGATGTTGGGGGGATAAACGTCTTGATGTTGAGCCAGATTGAAATTACTACAAGGGGACAGTGAGGACGGATTCGATTTACACATCTAATTGCCATTTCGTGGGAAAGGGGTTGGGCGGTCGGGAAAGACCCACCGACAATGTGTCTGCTCTGGCTGAATGCCAGGAACTCTCTGGCGCAGGACCTCTGGCCCTTATATATATATATATATATATATATATATATATATATATATATATATATATATATATATATATATATATCATACATACATATATGTATATATATATATATATATATATATATATATATATATATATATATATATATATATATATATATCACACCCAAAACTACTTGATAATAAGTGAATATTTTTTTCTCTTCAGTCTCTCTGATTATAGTTGTCCACAATCATATTTATATGCATATGAAAAGCCAAGGTTTGTTGAAAATATATAATTTTTTTAACCAGCCATTACACTTGCCTGTTCTGCATCTAAGAACACTTTATCCGAGACTTTAAATTCTACTTTTTTCTGTTCATAACGATTACCTTATCTAAATATATTATTCTGAAGAATATGAATATTTTAGCAAAGAAATTCGGCAAGTCTGCCACTTCACATTTCATTTCGTGTGTTCACATTTTCCTTCTCTCAAACTGTCTGTATTTTACTCTCGTGGCAGTTAATTGTGAGAAAATATCTTAGGGTATGAATAAGCCTACTCTATTGACCATTTCCACAGATGTTATTATGTTAGAGGTATATGCATTTGCAGTTTGACCTAAATGTGGGTATCTCAGATAAAAGTTTTTGATACCATAACCTCCTATATACATACCTTAAAGATTCTTTCTGTTAAAACTACACTAGTTGTCTTTTTCTTTGACCGTGTAATTTTATTTGCATTTATCTAATCCATTTTGTCCCTTTCTTTTTCAACATCAAAACCTATGTTCTTAAATAATAGACTTGTCATATACATTTCCAGAGCCATTCATGGGTGCCCACACATAGGAGCAAGACGGGGCACTTGGCCCCCCCCTGAAATCCTGAAAAACTTATACACAAACACACACACACACACACACACACACACACACATATATATATATATATATATATATATATATATATATATATTAAAAATTTGTTACATTTAACTACATCACTTTGTTTTCCTTCCATCTTACAATATATTCTTTCAGTTTAAGTAAATTAAAGGTATCATTATGTATAGTATATTATTTGCATACAGTATATAACCGAGACCACCGTAGTCTTGATATAACTGCATTCTTTCCAGAAATATGTGAATTCAGCTGAACATATATGGAACTATTAAAAAAAAAAGTCAGTGTAACATTGTATTTTTCTTTATCGCATGTGGCTTCACTTAAATTATTGCTTATAGCCAGTTTCCACTGAATATAATATATATATAATATATATATATATATATATATGATATGTATATTATATGTATATATATTACAATTATATTATACCCCATTATATAAATATATGTATATATATATGTTATATATATACCATATATATATATTATTATTTATATATATATACATATATGATATATATATATACACTATATATATATATATATATATATATATATATATATATATAGTATATATATACATATATATAGATATATATAATATATATATATAAAATATATAAATATATCTATATATATATAAATATATATAATATATATATATATATATATATATATACATATATACAGTTTGCCTCCTCTTGGAAAATATGCTGCGGGCGCCCACGGAACCAGTTCACGTTCTTTATGCGATGTCTTTTTGGGAAATATTTGAATTGACGAGCACTCTCCGATCCAACCTTTTCGCTAGAATTATCTCTCTCTCTCTCTCTCCCTCTCTTGGAGATGTGAAGTATCTTATGTTTGAACCTTGGAGCTTGACTTTCCATTAAAGCAGCCATAAACTGACCAGTTGCCCGGCACTGCTCAAGCTTGTACACGAACTAATACTACTGCATACTACAGACAATTGAATACTGTACTGAGGCTGAATAACCTGAATTCAGTGGGTATCGTTCCTAGCCTTGAAAATACCAATTGCTTGTGCGACGTCAGTGACCGCAACCATTGAAAAGGTAATCTGCGCGTTGGCCGACCTCTTACCTTGGTTACAACCAGGACCCACCGAGACAGGTCGGCCAGACTATGACGTCACACGAGCTCTTCGCAGGCAAGAACCACTACTGGCTCTCTGATACATCAGAACATTTGACCATCCTTCGTCTTTGCATTAATAGTTCAGTTTTGCATTACTTTTCTTTTAATGGTAATCCACCGGTGACATCATTATTTATCAGTGTCAGTTACTTTGTTAAAATAAACGACCTCATATGTCACAACTAGAAGTTACTTTTTCTCTCGATAGCGAGGGTAAGAACTCAATATTTCTTTAGTTTTCAACACCATCTTGACCAAAGATAACCTGATCTTCACCAAGATACCATTGAGTACACATATATACCCTACTCGATTTTTTTCCCATAAGAGCATAGGTACTACGAAAGCCACCAAGCGTTCGTAATCTAATGCCGTCATCAATGATGAGGCAGTGACGTCACATGAAACATCAGAACCTAAGTCAGGAATGTAAAAACCATCCATTCACGATTTTCTCTTTATACTATGTGTTCAAGATTTTCTCTTTATACCATGTAAGTAGAATTTTTAGTTTTACACCATGCATTCTGGGCTTGATCTTGATACCATGCATCCAGGATTTTCTCTTTATTATCATGAATGCTGGGTAGCACAACAAACACAATACAGTAGCGTTTCTTATAAATTTTCGCTATAATATTCACTTTTAACAGGTATGCGTTAGTAAATTCAAAATGTAATTCACAAAATAAACGTTTGGCTACATAAGCCACAGGCCCGCAGCCAAAATATACCTTACAAAACAGTATGTAAACAAATGACGCTACTCGTGTTCCCATTGGTTGAGATTTATGACGTCATGCTGTTTCACTTTCCTTACATCCGCCAGTTGTCTCTACTGGTACCGTGGTACGGCTCATATGGCTAACTTAAGTACTTTTGTGGACTATACTCTATAGTATCTTTGATCTTGACGTAAACTGTAATGAAGATTACTCAGAATACCTCAGACATTCAATTAATGTAGAAGAAATTTGGCCTCAAGTAACCTATATATATCTACAATAGTACCAAATATTTAGCTGTCCTTGGTTCACAACCTACAAATAATGGGCCATGGCTCACTTGACACGACTCTGTGGGCCGTACTTTTAAACTACCACCTTCCTTGTTCAATGAAGAGCCTGCTCACGAAATCCCTTCGTGGAGCGGTATTTAAAACATAGGGGAAGTGCTTTCAGGAAGAGAGACTGTACTGGATGGTTGGTACGCCAGAGGTGGTAAACAACGTTTACATATATATATATATATATATATATAGTATATAGTATATATATATTTGTGCATTAATACAATTACTACAGCAGAGTCCAACTGCCTTTACAGCTAAGTCCGTGTGCTGATTACGTCCGACCATTCCTTGAAGCTGATTGGTTGGAAATCATTTCGAAAAGTTTGTTAATCTGTGGTTCTTTTCATTTTCATTTATTTTGCAATGGTTGTTTTGCCAAAGTAAAATGTATTGTGCTGATTATAATATAATCCAAAAGGAGGTGAAAGACGATGCTGTGAAGATCATAAATACCAGGCAGCCAGAAACTTGGGAAAGCAAGACAGTCTTTTACAAGAATGCAAATAAGACAATTTGCATTGAAGTACTAAGAAAAACTGACTACTAAAATATTTGCCATGTGTTATACGTTCCAATACTTACATTAGTTATACGGTTCTCTTTTAATTTTAAAATATACGAAGAGGTTAGCGAAGAGGTGGTCAAGACTTCCTCTTCGTTTCCAATAATTTTAACCCTCCGATCACCTTCGTCTTCGCCAGGAAGACCTGCTTCGAAGATGTCAGTTTAAAAATACGGCCCATGATTCGTCACTAATCCCTTGAGTCATGTCTTCGGCAAGATTGTCTGGGAAGCGTAAACCGACGAAAGAAGCTGTCTTTTTTAAATTTCCCGTTCCATAAAGAACTTATAATTAAGAGGGCCGTTTTCTCATAAATTCAGTGACCGACCCAGGCATTTAATATCCTCTGCTTTTGCTCCCCGCTGCGGGTAGGAAAAAAAAGAGATAGAAGGGCAGCTGGAATAGGGTAATATAACAAAAAACAGGAATATTTGCTAATTGAGTCTCATTTCTAGTCCTCACCATCGTCTGCAAATCTTTATTAATTAATGAAATACAATTCAATATGCAATTACGAACATCTTGCTTCTGGGTCGTGCAATTTTGAGAACAAATGCATATATATATATATATATATATATATATATATATATATATAATATATATATATATATATATGTGTGTGTGTATATATATAAATCGAGAGGGAGAGAGAGGTTTTTCATGGTATATATTTATATATGTGTGTGTAACTATATAAATATATGTACATGTATATATATTTATATGTACGTATGCATGAATGTGTGTGCATTTCTGCTCTCTTTAATTAGCAATTTAATAGTATTCTTAAAAATTCCTATAATCCAAAGACACTATATTACGACCAAGGTTTAACAAAAGAAATGTAAAGGCTAATCAAAATTTCTTTGTTTATTTAATGGGCCTTTATAAGACACACACACACACACACACACACACACACACACACACACACACACATATATATATATATATATATATATATATATATATATATATATATATATATAAATATATATATATACACATATATAAGTTCGCTATAGGCGACGAACTACTGGTCCAAATTGAACCAAAGTTGGGTCATATATGTAGATTTTATAGGGGATGGTTTTTAGCCGTGAAGTGTTTTGATCCGGATATAAGACCAGATATGCGGCCATACTAACTTCGTTATTATTATTCGTAGAGAAAAATGAAAGCATTATTCTAATAGAATACTTTTCTTACTTTTCTACGATGAACAATAACGATGACATTACTGTTCTAACAATGCCGCCTTCGGTTGCCCGCCGCCAGCTGCAATATAAATATGAACACACACACACACATATATACACATATATATAATATATATATATATATATATATATATATATATATATATATATATATGTATGTATATATATATATATATATATATATATATATATATATATATATATATATATATATATATATATATATATATATATATCTCAAGAAAGGTCATAAAAGAAACAAAGGAATTTTGATAAGCCTTAACATATTCTCCGATACACATCGTCGAAATATAGCACGTTATTAAAATTTTTGTTTAGGGACTTTTTAAGAAAAATTTCAGATTGTTAATTACAGAAAGCAGGAATACATGTATACATACATACAAACAAAACATACACATATAATATATATATATATATGTATATATATATATATATAGTATATATATATATATATATATATATATATATATATATATATATATATATGCGAGCGTGTGTTGTGTGCAGCTATGCATGTGTGTAAGTAACCAGTAGTTATGCGGCACAGGGCAAACGCGCAATAAAAAGATATGAACAAAAAATACGCTTTGTGAAAGGCACTCAAATGTTAGCAACACTTCCATTCTTCTTCTATTTTCTTTAATTTCATATAATTAATTCCATACTTCATTCTTAACATGAGAAACACTTCATTCTTCTTCTCTACTTTTTCTACTTTGACTACTATCTTTCTTACTTTCTACTTCTTTATTTTCTGGTCTCCTCTCCTCCTTTCCCTCCTCCTCCTCTTTCCTTCCCCCCCCCCCCCCCCCCCCCCCTCTCTATCTCTCCTCCCCCTCTCTCTCTCTCTCCTCTCTCTCCACCCTTCTAACCCCTCCCACACCTCCCCCGTCCCCGGCCCCCCCAGGGATAAGGTTGAAGCTTCACCCCAAAGCTTAATTTTTGTATGGCTTTGGACTACAGCCAGGGGCGCTGGCTGAACGAGCTGTGGCATGCAGTGTTGAGAGGAAAGCAAAGCAAACATTCACCTTGAACGTAAATAGGACAGGTATGTATTCGCTGGTCTGTATATCATGCATTTGCGCGTTTCCTAAATATTGAAGAGAAAGGGGTCCCGAGCAATGTAAAAAGATATGGAACTTTATAACAAATGATTTCTATCAACAAATCTGGGGCAGAGAGAGAGAGAGAGAGAGAGAGAGAGAGAGAGAGAGAGTTGTAACTATATGCGGAATTCTCATTATGAACAATATCATACTTAGATATCGGTAATTCCCTTTTTCGCTTTTTTGCGTTGATACCAGAGGCGGAAAATCCGAACATAGAAGCAATCTTACTTGTTCCTTTCAAAAGGATTCATTGCAATCATTGTATATGTTAAAACAATAAACTAATCCTAAAAATCGTGTAGCAATTGAATGAAAATATAGTGGTACACTACTGAAACATTTTAAATACTGAAGATATGTTAAACTGCAATATTTATAATACTGTACTTATGAAAGAAAAATCAAGCGAAGTGTATTAAGATTAGTTCCTAATGTTACGGTAATGCTTTAGATGCGGCATCTATGTAAGTTTTCAGCTTATTTACGATAAAAGATGAGACATATTCATAGTGGCAATAACATAGAGCGGCCATATTGAAACTCCCGATCCATTACAACAGTACAGTACTATTGTACTATCGTAAAGGAAAACACGAAGGAATCATACTATTTTTTCCCTCTTGTCTAATTATTATCATAAAATTTTTTTATTATTTTGCAGGCATGTTAATCATTTCTGTACAATATATTTCGAAATATTATTATTCTGAGCTCCATTGAAAGTTTCATCGATTGCCGTACGACAGTTAGTAATTGTTTGTATGGCCTCATATAGTTTTATACAGTGATAAAATCAGTGCAACCGGTATTAGGTTATTTGTGTTTCCTTTACTGAAATACTGTTCTCTGGTGTTGCTGCGTGCTTCTGTCAAAGGTTTATCTCTTATGGATAGAATGATTCGTGGTGGTAGGTTGGTTTCTGTTTCCTCATAGTCGCAGTTATGACTTGGACCATCGACGGATCTTGTTTGTCACACTTTCTTAACTTATAATTTCAACAGATCTTTCACATTCACAATTGATCCTTGATCCTAGATTCTCTGAACAGCAGCACCTTCTATATGTAGTAAATATGCCTCGCTGTCGAACTCAGTTCCAGAGCCCCTTTATTCTTCACACCGCGCCGTCGGACTGTGGAACTTTCTCCTTAAGGACGTTGTGTAATCGGAACTTCAGAAGTTCAAGAGAAAATGCAATGCATCACAACACTAATGCTATTATTCTTGCATTTTGATACATTTTTATTTATTTCTCTATTTATTGATTTATTTATTTCTTTTTTAATATGTGGTATGCCATCGTTCTGCATTTCCCTTTACTTCTTATCACTTCTTCCTAATGAACATCATATTCTTTAGAAGCTTGAATTTCAAGTCAATGGCCCCCTGGGCTTGTTCATATGAATAGGTTTCATCTACTGAATGATAATACTAATGATTTATATATATGTAATAATATATATATATGTGGTATATATATATATTAACATATATACATATATATATTATATAATAATAAATCATTATTATTATATTCACTATATATTATATATATATATATACAATATATATATCAAAAATAATAATATATATATATATATGTAATATATATATATATATATTTAATATTAATATATATTATATAAATACATTATATATATAAATATATAATATTATACTATATATATTGTTATATATATACATCTATTATAATATATATTATATACTATATATTACTAATATATAAAAATTTATATAATATATATATATATATTATTATATATAATATATAGTGCATTGAAAAAACTCGCAAAACGGAATATCTAGTTTAACCTTTCTAAATCAGCACACGTTACAACATCTAACTTTCTTCTAAAAGACGATAGTAAAAAAAAAAAAAGAAGAAGAAAACTGCCATCTGTTGACTCTTCCCATCCAACAGGCAACTCGCACCACCGAAACATCAGATGGCATAATAACATTTACTTGTAGTGAAAGAATTTTGGGTAATTGGTATTGAAGGCAATTAGTGAGAACTCGGTTAGTCGGTCTGCCTGGGTTGTCTTGACACCTCCCTCTACTCTCTAAGGGGCTATTATGTCAATAATACACTTAGTCAGTCTTACTTCTTCATAAAAGTATGAAATAAAAGGTGTTCTTCATCGTTTTTCAAAAGTAAGTAAAATTTATATCAATAAATATATAAAGTAATAAATGCTTAACAATTCACAGTAATCTAAAATGAAATTCATAAACAGGATCCTAAATTGCTTAATGAAACCACTGCTTATCAGAATGACTGCAACAGCAGTCCACTGTATACGAGCGAAATGTTCAGCTGAACACCAGGAACTCGAACAGAGTAAAGGTTAAGCATTGAAATCTTGCTAACAAGAGGGACAAACTTCATTCGCAACCCATTTAGCACCATTACCTTAACAACCCTTCGTGCCTCTGTTGACCTATGAAGCAATTTGAATTTTTTGTGGTCAGTGGGTCACCACAGGTGAGGGCAGAGTAAATGGAGAAAGAGATCATCAAAACGCATTTGAGTGATCAGTGCTCCGTCAAAATAAATATCGTTTTATCATGATTATGCAAGGAAGAGTCCAGCAGCGGTATTTTCATTCCCAGGGGTAAATCATTCATCGTTTCTAGCTCAACTGAATCACAATATATATTTATATATATTTATATATATATATATATATATATATATATATATATATATTTATATATATATATATATATATATATATATATATATATAAATATACGTATATATACACACACATATATATATATATATTAGATATATATATCTATATATATATATATATATATATATATATATATATATATTATATATATAAAACTTAATTGTATTCCACATGAAAGAAATAAACAAGGCATGATCCGATCTCCAGCTTACTCTGGATACATGCAATATTTTCCCCTCACACATAAGATTTAAACATTATGTTCCTAAATTTTAACGTAAATAAAAACGTGCTAAAATCTATGGTCAAATTGAGCCTTGCTTCACCAACAAAAATTGAAGTGAATATGCTATATCTTATTAGAAATAACTTTTCTGTACTATTTAACATGCCCATGATTTATTTTTTACATTTAGCCTATAATAGATAAATCATAAATATCCTATCCTGAAATTCCTGTATCTTTAACTCAACGTGAAATACCTTTTTCAGACCTTTTTTAGGTTCTTCCCTAGACCTTTCCTACCACGCAACAACAAGACAACAACACCAACGTAGTTTGTAGGCTTACTCCCATAGTAAGTGGTTATGTAAAATGCAACAAAATGCTTAAAAGTTTCGTCCGCCAATTCTTTGAGCATTTATTGTGCAGAGAACACATCTTTTCTTTCCTTAATAAATGTTCCAGCTGTTTAGCATGTTTTTAGTTTACATTTTTAATTTTTCATGTGGAATACAATTAATATGCGCGCGCACACACACACGCATATATATATATATATATATATATATATATATATATATATATATATATATATATATATATATATATATCATATATACATATTAATAATCATGGCTTAGTGTGGCACCACCGACGAGCATGGCGGGAAGGGGGGTGGGGGTGGGTTGGCAAAATCATTGAAGGTGGATCTTCACTATAAATGTAGGAGAGCCTTTCTGGCTGGGCAACAGCGGATTCCCAACCAGGAATGGCAAATGGAATCTTTGAGATTCCTCACCTCTCGCTTCTGCATTCTGTCCGAAGCTGCCTACCACAACAGGGAGATGTAGCAGCTTCTCTATGGGAAAAAGTAGTGGGTCCATCACACTGAGAAGAGTCTGTCAGCAATGTATCCCTCTGCTAAGGATTACGAGTAAAGACTTCTAGTTATGGAATTAAATTGAGGAGTTCAATAAAGAAGTTTCAGGTGGAGGCTTCCCTGAAAACGTATGGTTTCTTGTAGGTAAGTATATTTTTCAAATCGATTAATAAGCAAATATGCAGTTTTTGTAGCGATTAGATACAAATGGGGTGTAAGTGTGATAGGAATAAAGATGGAGATAGGAATGCAAGAGGAGACATGAAAAAGGAAAATCAGGTAAGAGAGAGATGGGTGATTTAACTCACATTTGCAATAGCGACGCGAGATAATATTCTCCTTTACAATTATAACCTGCCTGAATCGATCGATTCCAAAGAGGATTTGTCCCTGTCTTGTAAATCAGTTTCTCAAATCATTGGCGTGGTATGTGCCTGAACCTGAAGTTATGAAGACCAAATTAATAATGAGAGTCCTTCCAGTAAAAATGCATTTAGGATGGAACAGACAACGAATAGATTAAGATCTTACCTGCAATTCCCCCACAGACAAGATAAGCAAGAGAGACAAACTGACAGACGACGACGGACGGACAGACATAAAGGCATGCGGAGAGACCGAGAGACGATCACATAAACAAATATGTAATCCTGGTGTTGAAACTCTGTATCCAGGTTAACTGAAAGCCCTTCAACGGTGGAGGATGAATGGCGATGACAATGTCAGCGTGACAGGCAGACAGATGACTGACCTGACCAAAAACCGAATGAAAGAGCCCGTGTCCCCACTAACACCCTGCGATGAATTCAAGCGATAGCGCCCACCTCCATAAACGTCAATTCAACATTTAAACCCCAGTGCTGCCTCAAAACTTCAGCGTTCAGTCTTAATAAATGTAAGTTTTTAAATATATATACTATATATGGGTGATTGTGTCATACGTAGTAGTTGAATGGCAGAGTGTCAGCGTAAGATTCTCGTGGATTTAGAATCGAGATTTTAAAATCCATGAGAAAATAATTTTTACATAATTCCTTTCCGGCTAGCAGGTTCTCAGATAAGGTAATCAAAACTTTAGGTATATATATAATATATATATATATATATATATATATATATATATATATATATATATATATAATCATCAAGTTACAAATGTCGTTTAATACCAACTCACGCTAATTCGGGAATACACCGAAGGGGAATTATAAGTTTATAGATTTCTGAACTCAAAGTTCATAAATTTCCAAAGTATACGCTTGGATGATACGCCCCCCAAATGAAAAGTTGGGACACACACACACACACACACACACACACACACACTCACACACACACATATATATAGACTATATATATATATATATATATATATACATATTATGCATCCCATAAACTCAAGAACTTCCATTTTCTACTGATGTTTGAATCCTTTGAACACCGACTGTTCCAGGAATTGGAATTGGTTAAATAAAACATCATTGGAGTTAATTTTATGATGCCAATAATACATATAAATAATCAAGCAAATAAATAGATACATTATTAAATAACAGTATGGCTTTTTTAAACAATCCCATAACGGTTCTGTGCGAACCGACTAAATTGCTCAGGTGTCTGACAGAGAAAAACTAGCGCACCAACGCAAAGTGAAATGACGAAGAAAGTAATAAGAATAATTAACCAGAGAAAGAGTCAAAATATTCACCCACCAATAAAAACGACATTATTTCCACTTGTCCAATTAAGAACTATTGTTTTACGCAGACCTGCACGTATAAAATCAATAAAAAAATCACAAAATACAATAATACTCAAATCCACAGAAAGTCATCGTGTGGCCATATTTAGCAGTGACGTATTATGACGAAGTTTGTATTGGAACACACTTTTTTCCTTTATTATCCTAAACTACTTAAGAATATTAACGCAATGCCTTACTGACGAATGATGATACCATGGAAGCAATTATCAAAGCAGTAAATTGAGCTTTCCGACAGCAAGGGAGATTAGGAGGAATATAACAATTACCCCGAGAGAAAACTCTTTCCAAATGCATCTAGGAAACTTATTAACCGAGGAACTATGCTAAACATGTAATTAAATGAAAACCTTTGGCGCAAAAAAAAGAAAATCTAGTTTGCAGTTGATATTGTGAAAATTGAGTCAAATCTTTCGTTTCAATATATGCTAAGATAATTTTATGTGCGATACTTATTTCAGGCTTCCTATCTGTTCAAGACATGTCATCCATATTTTGGTTTGATATTAATCCCGAACGACGATAACCTGGTAGTTAGTTACGCCAGCAAATATCAGTTCTTACAAACTAGCTATCATAAAGCATCAACTGCTGTTTTTCCTTTAATGCAAAATTAGAATTATACTATGTGGCTTCTAGTTTTCTGTAAAAGAAAACTATTGTCTGTCCGTTTGCACTTTTTTCTGACCCCCCTCATATCTTAAAAACTACTGAGGCAGAGGGCTGCAAATTGGTATGTTGAACATCCACCCTACAATCTTCAAACACCAAATTGCAGCCCTATAGCCTCAGTAGTTTTTATTTTATTGAAGGGTAAATTTAGCCATAATCATGCTTCTGGCAACGATAGAGGACAGGCCACCACCGGGACGTCGTTGAAGTTTCGTGGGCCACACAGCATTAAACCGAGATCACCGGGAGACGATTTATTTTCGGTGGCTTTGCTTATACTCTGTAGCGGCTGCACTTTCAGAAAGCTCGATTGTGCAGAAGAAACTTCGGCGGATTTTTTCTCGGTTTTTGTTATTGACGTCGAGTCATTTTTTCTTGTCAGGCGAGTAAAAATCCGTTTTGTCCCATCTACGCTAGTTCTACTTCTCGAGTATTTATTGACTTTCTCGGTTTCGTTGTTCCGTCATAACAACACAAACGTCTAAAGCAATCACTCTATCTCTTATTGCTGAGAGGCACAACTTGTACACAACCACCCTCGCTCGCTACAAGCGCCCGTGACTGCTTTTCAAGAACCTGCCATAAAACCTCCCCCGTTTCTCTTCCTCTTGCCGTTCCATAAAACCCCCCCCGTTTCTCTTCCTCTTGCCTTTCCTTAACCTCCTTCGCCGCCTCAGTCTTCCTCCTCCTTCTTTCACGACCCTCTCCCTCCTCCTCCTCCTCCTCCTCCTCCTCTTCCTCCTTCAGGGCATTCGTGGTGACTGAACTTTCTACCTGAACCACTTTTCCTCGACTATAAAAGTGCTCTTACTGCTTGTTCCTTTGCAAGTGGTATCATAAAACACCAAAAGAAAAGAAGACATGATTGGAAAAACAGAGATAGTTATTTAGGCCGAATCTTATTGGTTGTATGAATATATCATTATGGGATTACTTGTTCATACCTGATTGTCTTCTAAAGGCCCTCAACTAACGTTTTGCGTAGGAGTACATGTACAGTAAATATATACATATATATATATATATATATATATATATATATATATATATATATATATATATATATATATATATACGTATATATATGTATATATACATATATAAATATATAATATATATTATATATATATAATATACATATACACACACACCACACACACACACACATATATATAGATATATAATAATATATATATATATATATCACACCACACACACACACACACACACACACACATATATATATATATATATATATATATATATATATATAAATCACTAATTTCCATTTCGGTAACTGTTCTAATTTCTTTTGCAGTTCCAAGTCTTATTCAGATTTGCTTTTGAGAATAGCTGTTATGGTATGATAAAAGCAATAACATAAGTTTTACCTGCCTTTCCAACGGAAACATAAATTTCACCTCGATCAGATCCTTCTATATTAAACCAATATTGAGCACGAGGATTGTATCCCTCTGTGTTTACACTTTACAACGCTTGATTCTAGATCTCTCATATATACAATGAAAATGAAATGCTAATACTTGAATAGCGATAAATATTTGTGGATGGTTGCAAGCAGCGAAGCAGGCATGCATGCTATGCAGTGCCAAAGCACTGGCACTGGCTCAAGAAGGCGATTCAACGCTGTAATAAAAAATAAAAAATATAATACCTAATGAAGATGGACAGCGCGAAATGTAACGTTTTAAAATTAGGATATTACACTGAGAAAGTTAATGAGAAGACAAACAAACTAAATGAAAGCCAAGATATTATTATAATACAAAATCTAGAACTTTATTGAAAATCCCAGATGACTCTCAACTAGATAGAGGATTCACGTTCTCCTTATCCCTGGATAAATTCACCTTAGATTTTTACCAGAGATATCTGTCGCTGATGAAACTATTCCTGGACGAACACCAGATTGCATCCCACCATCAGCCATCGCATCGTAGTATTCGAATTGCGGTGCTCTCTTCCCTTCAGAAATAAACTGGTGGGCTAAATGCGCATATTCGTTTCTGAATCTCACTAAAGCAGCTTCTCTCTGCTTTATTTATTTAAGTGTGAGGAAGATGGCTAGAGCTAGCCAATTTCTCCAAAGCTTGTATGTTTTATACTAGCAGCTGTACCCGTCCTTCGGACGTGTAATCGAACACACATTCACTTCGAAATGACCTGGACGTACACATTTCCCCAGCCAATGCTACTGCGTCACTGACCGGCTCAGTCAGGCACCACCGGCCGACGGCAGTCGCATACACGTTGGGAGAGGTTGCTCGGGAAAGATTTTCATTACGAAGCCCCCCTTAAATGGCCCTTGATAAAACTCAGGCTATAATTAAGCTTTCAAGTTGATGTTAGCATTACTAATCATTTATGTCAACTCATGGAACCAAATTTGAATGCAGTAAGCCCATCTTTGACCCTTTGGGCACTAATTACCAAAGTGGGGGCTGCGCCCCCAGCTATCAAGGTCGGGGTAGATAGGCTACGGGCCCCTCCTACCCTGGTTTGTATGTCAGAAGGGTGTAGACCTCCTGCCCCCTACTATTGTGAGAAATCTTCTGGCTCCCATTCCTACGGGGTCGGATGCCCCCCTTACTACTGAAGGTGCCTTATGGCCTACATATTTTGGGGAGCCCGTTTATACCTATAGAAACATTTTACATAGATGTCAACCCCGAAAGTTGGAAAAAACGATGGGGTATGAAATTTCGGGGTTATGACCCACTTAGAAACAGCCCTCGAATTTCGGATTTTGACTAAGACCATGGGGTGGAGTGGAGTCTATGGTAAAAATTTGGTAGCCCTAGCTGTCAACTCCGAAAGTTGTAAAAAATGAGGGGTGTGAAAAAGAGGGGTTCTGACCCCCTGAATAACGGCCCTCGAACTTCGGATTTTGACTAAAACCTTCCTTGGGGGGGAGGGAATTCTATGGTAAAAATTTGGTAAGCCTAGCTTTCATAGTCTAGGTGTGCATAACGAGCACACATACAAACAGACAAACAGAAAGACAAAGACATAAATTGCCTTTTAGATATATAGATTATGGACAAACAGACGGACAAACCATTTATCTATCATGAAAAAGGAAGTATTGCTGGTCGCCTCATGTCGTAATGAAGAACCTTCTTATCATTTGCCGCTGACAGCACATCAGTGTTGCTTTCTTGTCCGACTCTCCATCTCCATGCAACCTGCTAAGGCCGAGGATCCACCGGAAATGAATGGACTTGTAGCTGCAAGTTAGATTACAGACCCGTCCTTGAACCGTTTAAATAAACGATAACGGTACTTAGATGTAAACAAAACGTCTGAAACCTGGACGAAAATGAATAGATACCTTTAAATGTATTTCGAATTGCCATGCGATGTAGTAAATTCTCTTCTTCCTATCCCAACGCACTAGGACTGCCAGCGATTGGTTTTGAAAATGTAGTGCAAAGTTACCCTGTTTTTTGCAGTTTTTCCTTTTTTGTATTGCGAATGCATGAATTTCCGAACTTTAATGGTCCACATCCGCTGACAATGACGCAAGTAATTCCAAATAAGATTTTCAAATGACCATATTGCACTCCTTCTTGTCTAAAAAAAGAGGCTCTAGTTTCTTTTCCAAACGCAAGACAGCAAAAGGGAGACAAAAAACAAAAACAAATGCTCTTTACTCGTGGAACTCTGGAAAAGAAAATGAAAATTGAAGGTAGCGTGGAGGAGTCTAATCTGTGAGGAAAATGACCCCATGAGAATAATTATTTCTGTTGCTTCCATAACTTATAAACTTTCAAAATATCAAACAAAATTATTGTCACCATTACTAGGAAATATTTCTGGTACTCATCTTATTAATTCTTTAGATTTGATTGACAAAATCAACGGCATTACAATCAATCCAGATTAATAAGTTTTGATGTATGCTCCTTATTCACTAAAGTTCCCCTTGACTCTGTATTTGAATACATTAAAGATGAATTGCATAAACTTGATTTGCCACTAACAATTAGCCAGGTCATAGAATTAATAAGATTATGCATATGTGATTGTAAATTCATTTTCAACGGAGAATATTTTAAGCAAACGTTTGGTATGGCAATGGGAAACCCACTTTCACCTGTTCTTTCATATCTATATATGGAATTTTTTGAACGCCTGTACATCCCCAACATTTTCCATTTTCCTGTGACATAGTACCGTTACCGTTATTTTGATGATATTTTAGCCATCATACCCAAAGATTTGGATGTAAATAAGGTATATATGTCTCAACTAAATGATCAAGTCCCTTCTATTAGATTTACACCTGAGTTAGAAAGAGATGATTGTTTAGCTTTTTTGGACTTTATATTTAAAGGGAATCTTTTAATTGTAAATTTTGTATTTATAGGAAAAAACAAATAATTTGACATTTGTACACTATTATTCAGGATATGATATGAATGTAAAAAATGTCAGGTTTTCATCGATGTTTCTTCGAGCCTTATGAACAGTCAGTCCCTAGTTTTTAGATCAAGAATTCAAAAACATCAGAAAAATAGGAACAGATTTGTGGTGTTCATCCTATATCATGGATATTTGTTATAATAAAGCTATTAAGACCTATGAAAAATCGGAAAGAAAAAAAGAAGTGCCCTCAAACACCCTTAGTTTACCGCATTTTATTAAATTTGAGGCTGTAAAACCTTTTTTTTAAGTTGTTTAATACAAATGTATCTTTAACATATAATAACGTCAAAAACATGCTTATAAAAAATAGGCCGCTAAAAGATAGCAATATTGTATACAAAATTCCATGTATGGAATGTGAATTATTTTACTTTAGTCAGACCAGTAAAGAACTGAACACCAGATTAAAGCAACACAAATACTCAGTAAGAATACGACAGACAAATAATGCTTTATTTTTACATTTAAGCGAAAAGTCCCTCAGAATACATTGGACGCGAATCCAAATATTGTCATGTTGTAGAAAAACTATCTCAAGGAACCTGGGTGAATGATTTTAATGTTAGCCAAGGATTACTCTCTTTTGATCCGGTCATAAAACATATGTTCCAGAGCAATAGAAAGATAGAATAAAGAGGATTACCTATAAGTAGATTTAGATTTTAATCTGTTGACCGTTCCGTGACCTCCCAACCTTTTTGTATTCCCTTATGCCCTTGTACCCACCATTTATATAGGCCCTAGCTTCTGTGCATCTT